>NW_008602696.1:0-5885 GCF_000691845.1 Merops nubicus | reverse complement strand
GCTCAGCTGCAGGTTTGAACAGCTCACTACCGTTAGATAACTGGCCAAATTAAAAGGTGTTCAGCTTGACCTTCTGCCAAGATAAGGTAACTGGTCTTGCTGGTGCCAGGTATTCATGGATATTATCTACATCCTTATTAAGGTGGAATGCAAAATGAAAACCTTGTGTTTGAAGATAAATGAGAATGAAATTAAAATAGAACAATATGTAAAAATTAGTTTTGATTTCTGGGCATTTTTATTAGCCTGCTGCCCGAAGGATGTATTGTATGTCAGGCCAAGCGGTTTCATTCTTTTCCAGAATGTCTTTTGTTTTCATAATTCATGATCTGATTGAACTAACTGGACTCTGAACTCTATAAATCTTGTTTTATGAATATCAATAATCCTATCAATTTACTGAAATACATCTCTGACCTGAACTCTAAAGTAGTTAGGCTCATATTTGATCACCTTCCCTTAATTTGTGGCAATATCACTGCAGGAGATGTTATGCAGTGGGGTGGAGATGTAAGGATGGTCACTGTAGCCAAGCAGTGATGGGGAGTACACCTTGTTGCACCCACTTACACTGCTGTTCAGAAACAGATAATGCTCTGACATTTGCTTCAAATTTTGGAATCATTATTTTCTTCTTATCTTTCTAATTAAAAGACCTCATTTAAAAATGATAAAGAAGGACACATTCTCCGCTTTTAAATGTCATCAATAGTTTTCCCTGATTGCTGAATCTACCCAGTTTAGCTATCAGTGCAGAAGTGTGGCATTCTGTGCAGTGAGGGTATTGATCAAAGAGCATCTCTTTAGATGATAATTCCAGATACAACATGTTACCAGGAAATAAGGTAAGGATTCTGGGAACAGATCACAAACCTTCTGTATCTTGTGGAAACGATGTTTCTGGTTTTGCACATCTCTCAGGTTTCACTTTCTGAGTTTGTAACAGCAAAACACTGTTGCTCCCACTAATGTGGGGACACGTCTCCAGTGCGCTCGGATTGATTGCATTACCCTGCTGTGTGTTATCTAGCTGAAGGATGGTTAGTATCAGTGTCTTGTGCAGTTCTACTGTGGATGTACTGGGAGGCTTACACGGCTTCTATTACTATTATAGCTGAGCACCCTGCAAATGGTAATGAATTTATCCTTGCTTCCCTAAAATAAATGCTGAGTTACGACAGGAACATCATTCTGAAATGGGAGACAGCCTCCAACATCTGTCTGTTTCAATGACTTTAGTTCTATTATCTTAGTTGAGTAATGATGGAGGCTGCTGTCACTTTTGCTGCTGGTGTTGATTCAGTAGTGACAGTTCATTGTACTATAGAAAGATTAATTCTGATTGGAGGGAGCCCAAAATAAATTCAGTCTTTAGGCCAATCAGAAGCTGGTGTATCAAGTACTATTTTAATAATTTCTTTCTACTTTCACAAATATAAGTAGTTATGATTTGCCAAAGAATTTCCTGTTTCTATACAGCTACTATTTTGCATATGAAGGAAACTTAGAAAATGTTAAGCTGATTGTAACTGTACAGATTTTTTTAGGCATAAGGAAAGTGGAGTATACTTGCTTATACCTGGTGTTTGTGATGGCTGTTGGAGCAGGAGGAGGAAGAGGAGGCTGGCAGTGCTATGTATACTCACAGCATGTGAGACCAAAGCTGTTCAGAGTAGAAGATGGGGCAGATAATACACACCCAACTATGCTCCCAGTGCTTGGGTAGGGAAGAGGTGCTGGATATTTCCACTGCAATGTGAAACATAGTCTCAATGTCAGAATATTTTCCCCACCATCTATTTGCTAATAAAGGTTCCCATCATCCTTCCTTTCCTCAGACTGGAGGAGGCAGAGCTACGAAAAGCTTGGACTCCTCTGGCAGGGGGTGAGCAGCCTGGTCATGGCTGTTTCACTCCTGTGTGTAGCTTGTGGAAGTATGATGGTGCTGTCCTAAAGCTCGTTGTTGGTGAGATGCACCTAAATGGTTGATTTCCTGGGCTGGCAATGACATGTGGTTGGACCATATGTTACAAGCCCAAAACATGAGAATCTGTAGACTTGTATGGACTATTGAAAGCTAATCTTTTAGCTTTCTGAACTGTGCGACAGCTGCCTTTTCCTGTGTGGTTATGTCACTCTGAAATCTCCTAACACTTGCTTCACAAGAACACAATTCTCAAAGCTTTTGTTTCTTCGTGAATCAACGGCACACAAGCACAAACCTGTTTCTTGCTGCACATGGGAGCTAAACATTGATTATGAGAGGCTGAAGGAGTATGACTAAAATAGAAACAGACTTGGTTGTCTGCCATAACTCATGTTGAACAAAATCGTTTTTCCAGCTTGTTCTTGACTTCTGATTTCTGCATGCTCTGTGTTTGTGGAGTCTAGCTGGGATACAAAGGAAGAAAAAGCAATCATGCACAGCAAGAGTGGCTCTCCCTGCCTTACCACCAGGCTGTCTGGAAGCACCAGCATTCCTTTAATTTCCTTGTTCAAATTACATTACATTTTTTTTTTTTAATCTTCTGTTCTACTTCATCTGCTCAAAAAAAATGTCAAGTAGACTGAGTTGTTTTTTTTTTTTTATTTTTATACAAAGTTTCTTCCAGAATTTCTAGTGTTGGGGGAAAGGATGAATACATTTACTGCAGTCATTTGCTTCTCTTAGATTGGCTTTCAACACTCCTTTTTGGAAAGTCCACCCCTGTTCTTGGCGCTTATAGACGTTGTTTTTGTCATAGATGAGAAGATGATGGGGGTTTTCCTGAAGCGTAAGGAAAGCCAGATACATTAGGAGCCAGACTAACGAGTTACTTTCCTTTAGTGTTTTACATAGGCCCTGGTTATTTTCACTGGGTGATCTACAGATTGCCTGGGGTTAGTGTAGTGTTAAATTGGAACCTCTAGCTAATGAGGTAGGCAGCTATAAGCATTGTGCTGTTAGTGCTTGTGTATCTGCCCTAAATCTTGTGCATTCTTGGTCTCTTCATATTACCCTACTCCTTTCTATTTCAGTCCCCTAAGGCAGTCTAGTTCTGTCTGTCTATGTGGAAAGAGAACTTATTTTAGCCGCTCCATTAATGGTTTTAAGTTGATGATCTCTTAGAGCCAGAATTTCTGGGTTAGGTTAGTAATAAACACGCCAACACAGCTCCTGAATCTCTTATCCCTTTTCCTTGACTGACTGACGAATACAAGGCAGAAGACCAAACCTTGAATTTCTGGGTTAGGTTAGTAATAAACATGCCAACACAGCTCCTGAATTTCTTATCCCTTTTCCTTGACTGACTGAGGAATACAAGGCAGAAGACCAAACCTTAACACAAAAATAGAAGAGAAAACTAAAGGGAAAAGTAGAGAGAGGGGAAAAAAAAAAATAAATCAAACCAACACAAACAAGTATTTGATGTCTTGTAACTTTTTGCAGCTATTAGGGTTTGGAAAGCAGCCTTTTATATTTGCAACAGAGTTAACAGGTGTATGATACAGGAATGGAGTGCAGCATCCAGCCTCACTCTGCTTGATGTCAACACCTTCATTTGCACACAATCTTACCCCTGTAGTTGAGGCTGACACACATCCAGAGCCCTTGCTCATAGCTGGATCTGAAGTTGTTTGCATCAGGAAAGAGCAGTGCTTTGCTGTCTTGTGTGTATGTGTGTATCAGCATTCTGGTTTGCAAGAGGCAGGGAAATTAATCCTTTACAAACTCTGTATCCACTTCCAGCATTCGGTAGCTGCCCAGCCACAGAACTCTGGTCTTCTATGTCTTATGTTTTGGTGGGATTTCTTATTATTTGCTGTATGTCTTAATGGACAATATTTATTCCTGTCTGCTGCTTTGATATTGTTGTGTTAATGATCATCAAATCCATTCTACTGATGCTTTGGGAAACTTGTTACCAAACAGATGAAATGACATTTAGAAGACACCTTCCTCTAGTTGGCTGGAGGGGAGAATGGGAAAGAACAGGAGACAAACTGGGTAAGAGGTGTGAGGCCAAACCAGCCTTCACTGCTCACTGCAGGAGACCACACTGCAGTTTCTTTTGAAACTGTTTACATCACTTTAACTGTCTGAGACAATTTTATGTATATCAGAAAGGTGGTTTCCCACTTATCCTCTGTGTAACACAAACATACTTTTTAACTGTGTACTGGTGGGAGTGAGTATGTATCAGAGAAAACAAAGGTGAAGGAGCAGAGAACCTGGGAGAGGAAGCACAACTATGTTATGTCTTTCTGGCCAAATATATGAAGCAAGCCAGATGCCAGGAAAAGCTGGGCAATGTCTTGCTGAAATGAATATTATGTGTAGGGCAGCTGTTATGAAGCATAAATGCTTCAAAATTTTGCCTGATATTATATGATTTCCCTCCCTTTACCACTTTTGCTAATGTATAATTTCACAGGCTTCTCCTCTCTTATTTTCTGACATCGTAGACCATTTGAACAGTGAAGATTAAAGGGATGTGAACCTGACTTTAGGCATGTTTCCAAACTAACTGTTAATTTTCTACAGGTTGTTCAGTGCTTAAAATGGAAACAACCCTCTCCTGACAGCTGAGCATACAATTCATGTACAATGGGTCTTCTGACATCATATTTCTGGGGTGTTTGCACAACTCACAATTCACCTGTCAGTGCTTGAGTTTAAGCACTGATAAATAAAGCACAGCAGAGTGCAAATACGTTTGACCTTTCAAAATATTGAAAAGAAAACAAAACTAGAAAAATAGTTACTTTGCAGTTTTCCCTTGTATGTGTGTAATGACTGCAAGCAAACTTGCATCTTTAGTTCTGCCTTGGGAGCCTGGATAGAGCAGAGGCTTCCAGGTCAGAGATTGACTGTTCTATACTGGCTGCTCCCGGGACAATGTGTGTGAGTTGGCCTGACACTGGATGAGAGGTACAAGTTGACTTTGATTTCTACAGTTCAGGACTTGGCCTGTAGTTCAGGTCTGCTGCATCCCAAAATCTACTGTGTGATAAGCTATGCTTGTATAATTGGCATTCTGGTCCTGGTTCACTTGCCTGATGGGCAGGAGTCTGTATTTGAAGTGTAAAGTATCACTGCAACTGTCACTTTAAATCAGTAGTACCAACACAGAAGCAAGGCTCAGGTACCCATGAAAAGTTTCTGCCAAATCCTCCGTTAGCTACAGCCTTAGTTAGATTTGATGCAGCTGCCTGCTGTGAGCATCTTTAAGCAGTGGGTAATATGGTGTAAATCCCCGTGTTCAGAGTGCTGCAGTGGGCTTGCTGCAGGGTTCAGTCCTGCACAGAGTTAAGCCCTTCTGGAAGGGCTGGAGTGTTTAAATAGCAGCGTGGCTGAGTCAGGGCCATGCCAGGCCTCTTACGCTGCTGTCATGACTGCTCCTGGGGAATGTGTAGTTCTGATTATGGCTCCAAATATGCTGGGAACTGAAAATCCTTCCTCCTTTTCCTCATGAAACTGTTGATTTGCAAGCACGTGTCCCTGCTTTAAAATCTAAAATGCAGAGGAAGCATATGCAGTACATCTCTCCCAGCTTACAAGCCAGAGATGTACGAGGTGTGCCGTTTTACACCAAGCTCTGGGCATAGGGGTGGGCTCTGACTAAAATGATTAGAGTAAACTTCTATCTTAAGCTGCTTTGGGGAAGGGAAGGAAGGCTATGCAGCACCTAGGCTAGGGCTCTGATCTGGTATTGCTGCAACTATTTCTGGTGTTTCTAAAACCACTTGGCAGTTGGTGCACTGGGATTTGTGTTCTTTGGGTCTGAAGCTCCTTAACTGTAAACAATACCCTCTCCTTTATTTATTTGTTCTACTCTACTGCCTGGCATATGCTGGTCAAGCCTAGTGCAACAGGGAGAAACATTTTTATTTATATATATATA
>NW_008602695.1:3803-11867 GCF_000691845.1 Merops nubicus | reverse complement strand
CCCCCGGGAAAAACTTCAGGTTTTCATTCCTTTGAAAAAATAAAAATCAACCCAAACCAATCCAGCAGGATTCAAGGTACCAAGCTGCCACTGAGATGTTGAAAAGCAGATGCCTGGGGGGCCCTGAAATCCCTCTGGAGACACCCCAAAAGTGCCACTCTGCTTTCTGGGGTGGGGGTGGCACTGCTCCCCCATGCGGGTTGTGGGGTGGCCCAGATAGGAGAGACAAACAGCTGACTCAGCTTCCCGGAAACGGGGCGAGCTTCAGCCTCACAGCTCCCTCTCCCTCCCTGCACCCCGGGACACCCTCTCCCCGCTGAGTTTTGTGGGATTCAGCCCCGTCCACCCAGGACCCGGGAGCTGCCGAGTCGCCGGGAGAACATCCTGGCTGGCCAGGACTTGCTGCTGGTGTCAGCAGTGTCCCCCTGGCTACAGCACCCTGCACGGTGAGCTGTGGGGTGCTGAGCCCAGCCCTGCAACCCCCCTGTGATGTTCCTGCTCTCACTGGAACCCCAGTGCTCCCTGCAGCACCCCAGCACCATCCACGCCCGGGGCCAGGAGCTGCAGGATCACAACCCAGCCCCAGCCCAGCCGGTTCTGCAGCTGCTCTGAGCTGACACGAGAGCAGAAAACACCCGACCCTTCCACCCCTGTGCTCTGCCTAGAGACACCTCCGTGCCTCCCCCACCCCAGCCCTCTTCCCTGCACCTTATTTAGGGCAGGAGATCCAGCAGCAGAGCTGGAGCAAGCGCTGCAGAGGCGTGAAGGTGCCAGGAGCCTGACACAAAGAGCGGGTGCTCCCCAGCCCTACAGCATCCCAGGGGGGCTCTCGGTGACACCCCATCCCAGCGTCCCTGTCCCTGCCCAGCCACCAGCGTGCTGCAAAGCCCAGAGCAAAAGCTGACCCCACTTCACCTGCACTGATGTCGAGGTGGCTGCTGCTGCTGCCAGCTCTGCACAAGCCCAGCTCCGTGCACGCCCTGCTCCCCAAAAAAGGCCTCTGTGCTGCTCGAGAGGTGCGTGGTCTGAAGGGAGACCGAGGCAGTTCCCAGTGCCTGAGTAAAGCACAGCTCCAGGGAGCCACAGGACCTGATCCAGAGTCAGTCCCCAGGCAGGACGGGGCTGGGCCAGCCAGGCAGGACAGCGGCTGGGGACACAGATCCCATGGGGCATGCTCAGCACCTCGTACTCACCCTCTTACGTATCTTAGTCCAGATGGCAAAGATACAACGAGCTCCAGTGAGAACCACCCCGATCAGACGAGCCCTGGGCAGAAGCCACCTTGCCTCCTGTGACTCTCAGGGGCTACAGCAGCCACAGCCCCACGGTGAGCAGGGAGCTCTGTGCCCATCGAGGGACGGGTCTCGCTCCCCACTCCCCTGCACCCCACGTCACCCCACAGCATCTTTGGGGCATCTTTCCTCCAATAACCAGCAAGTCTCTGCCCACTTGTAGCAACCTTTTATCTGAGAACTTCCCACGCCTTTGGAAACTTCCCTGAGTGAAGCTTTAACCCCTGGAGAGCAATTATTTCACCTCAGAAAGTGAGACAGGGAGGTTTTGGGGACTAACCGGGCTGGACAGACTGGCTCAGATCAGAGCTGGGAAGGGAAGGCTGTTCCCTCTCCAACGGGGCTTTAATTAGACAACGCTGCTGCTCTGTCTGAGCATACATTAATTATACAGATTACCTGCAGTCACTTTAGAGAGTCCTGGCTGAACTTGTTTAGCTCATTAGAGCGACAGGCTCTCAGGCAGCAGCACGGAGCAGGCTCTGAGCTGTAGCAGACAGCTCTAACGAGGTACAGTGGCTGGGAGTCCTGGCGGAGTGGGGGGCGAGCTTTCAGCACCCTGAGGCAGCACACGTGGGGCAGCTTATCCCACAGTGCCTGGATTTTCCATCCCTGAATTTCTGAGATTGAAGAATGAACAGGGAGGTTCCTTAAGTTGAAATGAATATAGAGAAATCCTTTCGACCTGCTTTGTTGTGCAGGAGGTTGGTGGTTGCTCCTCGATTTCTGACCTATAAAAACGTTGAGTTCACCACTTCCTTCAGGCTCAACAGTCACTGGGAGAAGCCACTTCTTGGGACAACACGTTGGTTCTCCCACAATTACCAATTTGAGAGGAAAACCCAGTGCCTGAGCGCAGCCCCTCCAGTAGGACTGAGCAGGTTTGTGAGGCAAACCCTCCACCAGACCTGCCGAAACACGCAGCTGAATTTCCTGCCAGTGAAGTTATTGACCCCCCAGTCCCGGGGCTGTTCCCCAGGGCAGGAGGCTCAGCAGACAGCAGCTTTTGGTGACTCTGACAAAAAGCTTAAGTCTCTCAGCCGAGCTTTGTGAAAACGAGAGGAAATTTACTGTAAAACCAAGTGCTGCTGCTGCTGCCTTTGCCTGGCCTCAGATTCATCTGCTGAGATGAAACCGCGCTGCCGGCGCTGGGCGAGGAGGGGGAAGGCTGTGAGGCTACGAGAACATATCTGCAAGAAACCAGGACAAACATCACGAGCTGATTTCCACCGGAGATTGTGATGCGGCTGCAGCAAGCACAGCTCGGGTACCCTGGGGAGCTGCACTGAAAAAAAAACTCCCCAGAAGCAGAAGTAGGTATTTTTTTTCCCCTTTTCAATCACCAAAAATGAAGGCCCCGTAACGGTGGGTCAACAACGCTGAACCTGCACTGGACCGTGGGATGCAAGTAGCAAATTTTAAGACTAATTCCAAACCAGGAGCAGGCAGCAGATCTCACCCACCTCATGCATGTTCCTGCAGCAGGAGGGGAAGATGTCACAGTTCAGCTCCTCTGGAGGCATTTCATTTCAGAAGGACCAACCATGTTTCTAAACGCCAAGCCCAAATGTCACGAAATTTGGATGTGCAGACCTAATGACAGCCCTGATGCTGGGCTGGAGGGGCTTTTGTGAGGAGTTCGTTTTCACCCCCTAAGGTAGGCGACCCCCCTGCTCACACCGAGTGGCTCGGGTTGAAGCTGACATCGTTTCAGGGCTTTTCTTCCTTCCTTCCTCCCTTCCTGCCCTTCCCCGATGGCTGGAAACGCGCTCGCCCGGGCACGGAACCGTGCTGGAAAGCTGGAGTCAGGAACCTGCTCCAGAGGTGTCTGCAGAGCTGAGCAGCAGCAGAGACCTCAGCACTGGGAGTCACATTCCAAAATACAGGACTGGTGTTGTAAGGAGGTGCAAGTTTTGACAGTCACGTACCTGCCACCGTGGGTTTCTAGCCACACATCTGGTAGTTTTGCATCACTGCAGGCTTCCAGAGGATGGCATTTCAATACCCACGCTCTCACAAGCCTCCCACCTGCACCCAGGAGCTCGGCGGTTCCCCAGGAGCTGCTCCACACCCAAGAACTCTTGTCCCCCTCCCCACAAAACAACTGGAAATTTTTCTGTTGATAAAACCAAGGCCCCACACTCTGAACTCAACCGCTCCTTCCCCACAACAGGCACGGGGTCCCACTCAGCCTCCAGATCCAAGCCACGGCACCCCAGCAGCACCACTGAGGTCAAGAACCATTTTTTTTCCTCCCTTTTGAAGCCCAGATGCTTCCAGAGCAGAAGCACCAAGTGGCACAAGGCTCACAGCCTCCCGGAGCTCAGAACCCCACCTGCCTGCAGCAGCACCTCCAGCTCTGCCTCTCCCACCCAGCTCAAGGCTCTTAAAGCTCTTTTCCACCCCAATTTAGCTGCAGACTCGATTTTAGGCAAGGAAACAACCACCACTCACTGCGCAGAGACTCAGAGGCCGGCGGGTGTGATGAGCAGGACTCTGACCATGCTCCTCCTTCAGCCAACCCGCAGTGCTCCCTTTATCCCACCCTCTGCTGCAGCAGGGGCTCCCGGGCGTTGCCAGCACGGGGCTCTCCGTGCCCTGCTGGGGCAGGCAGCTCTGAGCAGCCACCAGGCAGCACACCCCACAGCTCGCTTCCTGGCCCGCCAGGCGGGGGCTGCACCCAGCGGCAGGCGGGGTTCTGGCCCTGAGCTGTGCTGCTGGGCCCCCAGAGCAGCCTCTGCTCCCCACCAGGCCGGCTGCAGAGCCAGCTCTGCCCCCCCAGGGGGAGCAGGGAAGAACGGGTCGCTGCAGATCCTCATTACCCTGCAAATGAACGACGCTTTGCAAGGGCAGAAGGGGAGAAATAAAACCTGACTTTATTCCCCAGGGACCTGAGGTGTCTTGGGTGGGAGGCGGCACCAGTGTGACAACGGAGGCTGTGGAAATACCAAGGAAGGGTCAAAATATGACTCAGACAACTAATACACCTGGTTCTTCAGGAGGGGATGATGTTAAAGAGTGTCAGAGCACAAAACAAACGCAAGAAATCTCTCAGCCTGCCAGTCCTGGGCCACTTCAGCACACACCCCTGCCAAGTGGGCACAATCACTGCATAATCCCTGCCACCACCCGAGCACAGGGAACAAGTGGCTGTTTGTGCAGGAAGGGTGCTGAGCACCCACCCTTCAACCCACAAGTGAAACCCAGCATGTGGAGAACACAAACTCTGAGCAGTGAGGGCTGTAAGGCCAACCCTGGGACACTGGGGCTGGAAACCGAGGGGTGCTGAAGGGCTCCAGGCCCCCCACGGCCCCCTCCCCGTGCCCACGGTGCCCACCACGGCAGGATCCAGGAGGAGACAGTCACTAAGGGGCCTCCTGAAGTCGTGCACCTCATCTGCTTCCCCTGTGTCTTCTGAGGTGTGTCTGCAGCAATGCCAAATCCCACAGGACTGCCCCGACCCTGCTCGGGTCTCCTCCCGTGGGAAGGTCCCTCTGGGTCCTGTGGCAGCCTGAGCCCAGCAGGAGGTGCAGCCCTGCCCAGGCTCACAGCTTTAGAAGCTTTCTGAAATAAAAAAGGTGGTACTGAAGGAGCCCAACTCTTCACTGGAAAAATGACTCACGGAATAAAAGGTGGTTGATTTCTTAAGAAAAAAAAAAATGTGTCCTTAAGATACTGGCACGAAATTGCCAAGTTGTTTTTTTTTTTTTTAAAAGCAATTACAATGCCCAAGTCCCACCAGAAACACTCTGATGAAACCAGCAGCTCCCCTGGGACAAGGACTGGCTGCCACCAATGCAGAATGTGACCTAGGGGAGAAGGAATCCTTGTGTCCAAAGATGCTCCACTCGCCTGGCCTGCTCCCAGCAGAGCCTGAAGCTCTCCTGGACAGGGCTGCATGCTGGCCACATCCACACCTCCCAACCTTTGTGCTCCTCCAGGGGCCAGTCCCACCTGGATCTGGGTCCTGAGGGGTTTTAATAACCTAGATTTGGGTCCTGAGGCTTTTTTTAATAAAATGACCTGTGTTTAGTGAGCCACCGAGGACACAAGAACTCGTGTAACGATGGCAAAACTCACAAGCTTCCCTGTGGAGTTGCTCCTAGCTGGGAGGGTTGAGAATTGCTATTCTGCCACCTTATTCCCCCACTTTTGGCACTCTACCTGTGGAATCACACAGCTTTCTACACCGAGTGAGGCCACAGCGTGTCCTTGGGATACTCTTCCTGATGAAATCTGATGCTTGAGGCCACTAGGAGCCACCTCCCAGCTGCCAGTTTTCTGTCTATCCATTACACTAGGGCTACAAGGAACTGCTCCCAGAAAAACCTGGGCTGCCAGATCAACCCCATGGCAAAAACCAGAAGGCAGAGAGGAGCTGGAGCCAGCTGTTTTCACCCAGCACGAGCCTCTTCTGCTTGGCAGGGATGTGCTCGGGCCCCTGCCTCGGGTTCATCAGTTGGCTGCAAGCAGAAGCCACAGCTGCTGGCAGGATGTGGGGCTCTCAGAGCCCCTCCTCAGCTGCTTCGTTGCCACCACTGTCATCCTTGAGCAGCAACAGGCTCTGGAAGGAGGTGCTACGAGAACAGAGGAAGGAGGTGTGCAAGACAGCAGAGAATCGTGTTTCTTGTAGCTAGCCCTGACACAGGGCTCAGTCTTTCTGAGTGCTTTCAGGGCTGGACGGATGTGTGCTCCCTCTCCTCCTCCCAGCAGAGCTCAGAAACATCTAGTTTTACAAACCACTGCTTTTCAGCCCAGTTTTCAGGCTGAGCAGCCTGAGGAGCTGGATGGCTCACCCAGGCTCTGAGGCCACGAGCACCGGGGCTGGCTAGAAGGACTCTCCCAGCAGTCCAACGCCCTCCTCAGAGCCTAGAACTCAGTCATCTTCTTATGTGTGTCTGCCTTCTTCTGCTCCCTCTGCAGCCTGGCCTCCTGGGCCTGCAGCTGCCCCAGCTGCTGGTGTGCACTCGCCAGCTTCTCCTCCAGCTGAGCCGCCGCCACGCTGTGCCTGAAAGCAAAAGTGTCACAGCAGTGTCACCCTGCAGCAGGAGGTCCCCCCAGGAGGGTTTTGCCCTTTCAAATCAGCACTAATGACCTGCTGGAGCCAGGAGGAACCTGATGCTCAGCACCCTCTGGGCTAGAAAACCCTCCTGTGATGCTCGACAGCAGCGCTGCAGAGATGGGTGTGAGGAGGAGGGGACTCCAGAACCTTCCTCAGGGAGCTCCTCTCCTCACCACAGCCAGAAATGTGTCAGCTTAGGCACCCAGGCATCTGCCAGTGTCCACACTGGTCTGAAGCACACACTAAAGCCTCTCTCTCCTCCACTTCCCCTCACATCTCATCCAGACTTGTTTCACTTGTCCAGGTTGGGTAGGACTCTGAGCAACCTGATCTAGTTAAAGATCATAGAATCACACACAGGGTTGGGTGGAAGGGACCTCTCGAGCTCACCCAGTCCAACCCCCTGCAGGGAGCAGGGACATCCCCAGCTAGAGCAGGGTGCTCAGAGCCCCAAACAACCTCCCCTGGAAGGGTTCCAGGGATGGGGCAGCGACCACCTCTCTGGGCAGCCTGGGCCAGGGGCTCACCACCCCCAGCATCTAAAATCTCTTCCTTCTCTCTAGTCTAAATCTCCCTCTTTTAGTTTCAAACCATCCCCTCACGTCCTGTTTAACAGGCCCTGCTCTGAAGTCTGTCCTCAGCTTTCTGACAGGCCCTCTTTCTTACAGAACTCATCTTAAAACATCCCTGCCCATGGCAGGGAGCTTGGAACGAGATGATCTTTAAGGTCTTGCCTAACTCAAACCATTCCATGATTCTATAAATTATTCTTCCCACACCTCACCGACGGTTGGACTTGGGTGATCTTGGGAGTTCTTTTCCAACCTTAATTCTACAACTTCTCACCCACCCCCTATCCCAGGAGGGCCAAGGCCCTTGAATGTGCCCTGCAGCCCCAGAGGGGTGTGCCAGCAGCCCCAGAGGGGGTGTGCCTACCGCCCCACGTTGCGCGCCAGGGCCTGCTGGATGCCGCGGATGTCCCTCTGCTTCTGCTCAATCTGCTCCATCGTCTGCAGGAGCCGGACGCTCAGGGCCCTCTTGGTGCTCTTGCTAGCGTGGTAGATCTCTTTGCTGTTCCTCTCTGGCAGTGGCAGCCCTCCAGCCTTCTCCCCAGCTCCCTGCCCTCGCAGCTTCTCGTTCAAGAAGTCGAAGACGTTGCGGGGAGGTTTGCGGCCGCCCGCGGGGGCCCGGCCGGAGCCCCCTCCCTTCCCCTGGCCCCTCCTCGGCCTGCCTGGCTCCAGCTTCCCCTGCTGCCTCTTCTGGAGCACCTCAGCACACTGGTCGAGGGACTTGCCCCGGGGAAGCACCACAGCCTGCACCGGCTCCACTCGGCCGTCGGAGTTCTTCCCCAGCCCTGAGGGGAGACACCCAGCGGTTACCGGAGTGAGGACACGCCTCCTTCAGCCACCTCCCACCACGGGCTGACCCACACCAGCTTAGAACAAGCAAAGGGGCTTTTCAGGTGCCAAAAGCCATGAGTACCACCAAGAGAGGCAAAGGGCACAGCACAGGGGATGCAGGTGCTGGGATAGGAGCCTTTGCCAGCAGAAGATATGGGATAAAAAGCCCAAGGAAATTTCTCAGGCTGGTTTCTGTGTAACTAGGTTCAACCTCCAGTTCTCTGCTTCTCAAACCAGGTTCTTCTTCAAACTGGGAGAACCAGAGACAAACACAAGCAGGAGGCTGCCCTCCCAGCGCCCCCAAGGCTCA
>NW_008602695.1:0-3785 GCF_000691845.1 Merops nubicus | reverse complement strand
CAGCAGGCTTTGCAGTCTGCTTCTAGAGCCAGGAGATGCTTCACCACAGACATCAGAAGCTTCACGGATCACTTCTCTTCTACCTGAAGCCTTTGAACATCTCACACAAGGGTTCTCACAGCTTTAATCATGAGCTTGACCACGGTTCCAAATTCTGCTCTCACCATATTGGGGCTGGTGCATGCAGAGAGCAGCACCTCAGGTAGTTAACTCACCCCTTCCTGCCCTCTAGCCAGCCATGACTGAGCTCACAGCTGGAGCCTTAACAAGCCCTTCAGCACAGAAAAGTTGAAGCTTCAGCCAAACTCTTGCTTTTCTGAGCTAGCTCTGGGAGCCAGGGAGCAGCCAGGCTCTTGCAGCACCAGGACCCCCTTGGCCACTTACCTTTCCCAAACTCATATCCCATCTGAACAAGCAGTTTGGAGCCAATTCCACGAGTGTGGGCTTCCCAGCCACCAAAAGAGGAACTGCAGGCAGGGGTCCACTCCCCGTTCTCTGGAACTCCTGAGTCTACCACTGTGGCACAGAAGAGAAGAATCAGTGAAGCACAGAAACAAAGCTGCTCTGCAAAACCTTCACCCAGGACAGCTGCATGGCATGAAACCCCCTCAGGAGGCAGTACAGGAGACCTCTCCCACCCCAGGATCATTCAGCTGCTCCTCCAGCCTGCCTCAGCTCCTACTGAGCTGTCACCTTGTATGAATGCTGCACAGTGAGTCACTTCACTGAGAGCTCTTGCTTGAGTTCAGGCACTGACCATCCCACAGTTCCAGGCAGGACCATCCAGAAGTCACTGTGCCTTGTTTCCTTCCCTCTAGGATGGTGACACAGACTGATGTAGACCATCAGAGTAAAATCTGGCAGAGGGGATGTGACACTTGTTCTGTGCCTCCAGCTCATGTCCCTGGAATGAGGCTCCTCCAGGCCACAACACTCCTTGTGTGTTATTAGCAGGCAACAGTCTTCATTAGGCTACAGGTAAAGAGCTCCAGGACAGCACTTTGTCCCTGTGACATCAACGTGGCAGTGGCACAGGGACAGTGTAATCTCAGAGAAGTCACTTGGGCTCTCTCCATGTCAGCTTTCAACAGAACAGAGCATGACTGCTCCTAGGAGCTCACTGGAGGGAGCACCCCCCACCCTGGGGGTCTCACACCCCTGTGTCACGTGGAGCACCCAGAGATGGGGACATCTGATTCACTTATCACCTCAACCCAGCCAGACTCAGAGCTTGGAACTCAGCCCTGAGCCACCCCACCCTCCTCTTTCCTGTGTTGGAAGTTCTCATGGAAACCTCCAGCTTTCATTAAGTGCCCATTTGCATAAAACACAGATTTTAGCTTGCAAACAAGAGCTAATTACCACTCGCTATCTTTCCAAAATCAGCTCCAGCTTCCTCAGAGGTGAGAGGTTTACAGTGAAAGCCCCAGGAGAGCCCCAGCAGGCCCCAGAGAACAGCCAGCCCTGATGCCAGCTGGGCTTTGCCCAGGCTGTGCCCTCTCCCCTACCTTTGGCATAGCCAGACTCGTCAGCACTGTCCTCAGAGGACTCCTCGGCGCCGCCCTGGCTCCGCAGGGGGGGGATGATGCTGTCCCCCTCCACCACAGCCTCCTTCAGCAGCAGGGACTCAAACCTCACCGTGTAGTAACCACTGTCGATGTCTGTGGAAGGAAAAGCCAGGACACGACCTCATTAATCCTTTAATTCATTCAAGGCCACGAGCTCCAGTCATCCTCCAGCACGCCGCTGGCAGAGGGCTCCCTAACACAAGGCAGAGGTGGGAGGCCCAAGGTAGGTGTGTTTTCAAAAGTTCTGCTTTCTTTTTGTGCTTTAGATCTCTGGCTGGGAGGGGGAAGCCATGAACAGCCATTCCCACACTGCCCATGCTGCTACTTAAAGCTTTATTTTTAAAAATGAAGCAGTAATTCCTGCTCTCCTGCCTCCCTTTTGTCGAACGCTCTCCTCTTCCTCAGCCCAACAAGATCCAGGCTGCTCTCTCAGTGACAAGACTCTCCACCAAGGGCTGCAGCTCCATAGTTAACGTTTTCCAGCATCACCCAAACCTGCCAGGTCTTCTGTTGGCACCAGCAGCCCCAGGCAGCCTCACCAGTGATCCTGGCCGTGTACCAGATGCCGTCGTGGTGCTTGGCCAGGCAGGCAGAGCCCACCTCCAACGTGCTGAGATCTGGCTCCTGGAACGGCTGCAGCTCCTCCACAGACACCACCTGGCCGTGGGAAAACCTGCCAGAAGGGAAGGGAAGGGGGAGAGGAGTCACCTCCACCTCATCCCAGCAGGCTCCCAGTAAAAACTCCCTCCCTCCTCAAGGGGGACACCAACGAGTTGCCAGCGGTGATCAATCCCCCCCCAGTAATCACAGAATTCTCACCCTCTGCTAGCTCAACGACACAGATTACCCTTTTTCACATAACAAAGAACACATCCCACCCCAGAGCACTGAGCTCTCCCTGCTAGGAGGCTGGGGCTTCACCCCCAGTGAAGAATTCACAGGTCCCTGCAGATAAAGGGGATCAGAGAGACCTGTGGGTCTCCAGCACAAGCTCCTGCCCACAGGGCCTCAGCCCCTTACCTCCTGCAGGTCTCTGCCACCTCTCCGTGCAGCTGGAAGGTTCTTGGTTACAGCAGCCAAGCTCTGGGGGGTGATTTTCAAATGCCTGCTCAGTTATAAACTGAGCCACTCAACTAAACTCTCTGCAGCTTTCCCCAGGGATTGTCCCTTTCACCTCTGCCTGAGCAGATGGAACCAGCCACACAGATGCCACTGCTCACCACAACCCCTTTAACAACATCAACAAACACACAACATTCCACTGGCTAAAAAAGCCAAATTTGGCTCTTTCAGAGGGGGTTCATCCCTCTGAAGGAGGAGGCTGTCAGCTACAGGAAGGACACACGCCCCCTCCCAGCCCTTCCCCCTTTTTTTACCGGCAGTTCTCCTTAAATCTGCACTTGTCATCCAAGAAGAAGGGGCAGGGCTTCAGCGACTTGTGGGTGGGGTAGAGGTACAGCACCCTGACCCCTGCACTGCCGTCCTCCAGCTCCTCTGTCCCCACAATCATGGCGTTGTGGTACTCCAGGGTCCCCCAGGAACTGTAGTAGGGGGCTTTAACCTTCATCCCACTCAATTCCTCCTCCTCCTCCTCCTCTCTCTCAGACTCCTCCTCCTCTTCACTGGACTTTGGTTCATTTTTGCCATCGTTTTCTCCACCTCCCTTTGATGGCATCTCGTCGTTGTTAGTCGAGGGCTCCTCATCAGTTCCAAGCTCAGCGATGGCTTCCTTAAAAGCAGCATACTCCTCATCCTGGGCAGCTCCACCTGCCTTGGTGTCCTGCTCCAGGAGACCTCCTGGGAGGGAGGAGGAGGAGGCATTTGTATCCAAAGTAGCCAGAAGCTTGCTCTTTTTGACGGACACCAGGCTGGATTCGGTCAGTTCTATCAGCTGCTTTAAATCCTCCTGCAGCTGAATCAAGTCCGACTGCTGCGAGGGGTCCAGGCCCGCCCCTAAAGCCAGCTCCACCTGCTGCAGCTGGGCATTGTAGGTCTGAATCGCTGCTTCCAGATTCTCTTCATCCATTTTCAGCAAAATAAAAGGCAGAAACGCCTTAACTGCGCCCTTCCAGGGATCTCAGAACATACCGGGTTAAGACAAGCAGCGCCTTGGATAACACGCCCTTGCCTGCAGAAATCACCGTCTACCTCGGAGAGGAGCAGGGCGATGCTGCTGCAGCACACCGGCGGCGAAAGTCGACGGGAGAGGCCGAGGTG
>NW_008602694.1:0-207 GCF_000691845.1 Merops nubicus | reverse complement strand
AGTTGTGTGCCGGGCCGGGCCACAGCGGGGGGGACGGGCTGCCCCGGGCACAACCCGGAGCTGGCAGGGGGGGAGGGCAGCAGCAGCACCTGGCATCACCCCACGCCCTGCTGGCAGCCAGGGGAGGGTGGGACCGTGCACCTGGGCCTGAGAAACTTGGTCATTGTGTCCCAGGGCCCGTGGGTGGGGGAGCTGGGAGCTGGATCC
>NW_008602693.1:0-495 GCF_000691845.1 Merops nubicus | reverse complement strand
TTTTTTTTCCCCTGCTGACTGTATCAGAGCACTTTCACAATGGTATCCACCCATTTTGATGAAGGAGAAATACATTGGAAAACTGTACATTGGAAAGTGTTTCACAAATTTAGCTTTATTCTCTTCCCTTGTAACTATCAAACACGTCCCCATGTGAAACTAAAGCCTTCTAGTCCCTCTTGTCCCTTCCTGCAGAGCCAAGGTACGAGGCTTCCACACAACCTTGCCCGCTTCTGCAGATCCCACTCTAGATTTATGGGTGGGAAGCACATTTCCAGCACAAACTCTAGCTTCTTTAAGAAGCAAGAGCCAAATCATGAAGATTTTGCATGATGTTCTCTCCAGCTTTGAGTAAGGACTGCCATAGCTTCCTAGTAGCAGGCCAGACAGTCTGTGGCTTATGGTTTGTAGAGGAAACTTTCATTTTACCCTTCCCTTTTTCAGTGGGGTGTCATGTCTTAGCCCAATATTTACTGTGAAGAAGAGCAGCACACC
>NW_008602692.1:1257-1493 GCF_000691845.1 Merops nubicus | reverse complement strand
CACGCTTTGGGGTTCACAGTAGCCACCCTTCTTCCTCCCACCTCTCTTGCAGATCCTGGGAGTGTGGCTGGCCATGCGCTACCGCAACCAGAAGGACCCCCGGGCCAACCCCAGCGCTTTCCTATAGCAAGGGAGGGCCTCAGCCCTCCGGGGGGGTGGGACACCTCCCACCACGTCCCCCCCCTCTGCGGATCAGCCCGCATGGCTGCATGAAGCCTGGGGCGTGGGACGGGCCC
>NW_008602692.1:0-1195 GCF_000691845.1 Merops nubicus | reverse complement strand
TCTCTCCTGGGGGTGCTCATCCCATGCTGGGAGGGGACGCTGTGCCAGGACACATCCCCCCCTCCCCTTTAGGGCACATGGTCCCCCACTCTCCAGCCAACACTATGCCCCTTCCCAGTCTGAACATCCCCCCCAAACTGGTGCATACTGGTTATTTATACAGCGGGCTGGGGATGAGCAGCCCCCCAGCACCCCATGGCGTGTGTTGTCCGCCCCCAGCCTGGCACTGGGAGGGCACTTGGTACCCAGCTACCCATGCTGGGGGGGACAGGGTGGCATGTGTCCCCCCTCGCAGGGACATCATGGTGTCCCCATTCAATAAACACTCAACAGTGACTCGCTCTGGCTCTGTGGGGCAGAGACCCCCTGGGGCATGTCCGTTTGTCCGGCCCCTGCCACCCATGCACGGAAGGCAGGTGGGTGGGGCTGGGGGCTGCCCAAGCTCCTTTATTGGCAGAGAAGTGAGGTGTCCAACCCTCCACCCCCCCAGCTCTGATGTGTGAGTAGAGCACCAAGTAGTGTCACTTCCCTCAGGTGTTGTGGCTTGCACAAGGACTGGGAATGTGACATCCTTCTTGCACGAGGACCGGGAGGGCTCATGTCCTCCTTGCACGAGGTGGGGGGCATTCATGGCCTTCTGGCTTGCATGAGCGTGGGGCAGTCATGTCCCTCCAGCTTGCACAAGGAGGGGGCCTTCTCGCACAAGGCTCAGGGGGTCACTACGTTCCAGCACCCTCCTTGCATGAGGATGGGGGCACATCCTGCTCACACAAGGGTGTGCTCAGTTCCCTGGGTGCAGGCTCAGGGGGATCCCGGGCAGTCCCCATGCGAGCCCCTCGCATGACCCGGGGCTGGGAACGGCTCCATTCCCCTGTCTGTATCTGCAGCTCAGGGGTGCAGCAGGGTGACCCTCCCAGTAAAGGAAGGGAACCCCTCAGCTCCAGTCTGCGTGCCTCCCTGGGGCTGTTACCCCTCGCCTGCCCCCCGGTCCTGCAGGTAGAGGTGCCGCAGGGCGTCATAGGCCGAGATCCGCTTGTAGGGGTTGAAGGTCAACATCTCCTGGAGAGATAGGGGGACACCTTGTCAGGGGACACTGGGCAGGGGGGGTGGTGTCATCACCACCATGGCCCCAGAACACCCAACAGGGCCCCCCCGAGCTCAGGGTGCAATGTGGGTCCCGTTGTGCTGTGTCCCC
>NW_008602691.1:0-3518 GCF_000691845.1 Merops nubicus | reverse complement strand
TCTTTTTTTTTTTTTTTTTCCTTGTTTAGGTTTTTTATTTTTAAAGAATATTGTTTTAAAGAAAATCTTCCAGTTTGTCTCATGTAGCAGTGCTCCAAAACTTCCTGTCACAAGTAGGAATGCAAAAGTGATGCTAGAATAAAGAAAACCTGACAAATGGGGGCCTGGTGGTGGTTGATGGAACGGGACAGCTCTGAGCAAGGGAGAAACGTCTCTGGCATTCTCTCACTAGCACGTGGTTCTGCTCTGGTCACCCTGAGCTTTACAGTTCTATTTTGGAGGAAAAAATTGTAGCATTAAACCGGGGCCAAGCCAGAACCTTTCCCTGCACCACGACCACCAAGTGTCACTGAACGGAACATCCCAAAGCTAAAGTGAGCTTTGAGGCTTGGGGATGGCAGAACAACCCCTGACTGCCCCTGGGGCTCGCCACGGGCAGCTGCTCACGGGCTGCTCCTGTCTCCTCCCCTGGACCCTCCGTGGTGGCCGGGAGGCTCCTGGCCCTGGTGGGGTGGCAGGAGGGGCTGACCCAGCTCCCCAGGGGGACCCCAGTGCCCGGGGAGGCTGCGGGGGTGAGCGGAGGGTCTGCAGCTGCTGCTGCCTGGGTGCTTCTAGGAGGTGGTGCTCGTTTCCTGAAGACAGGAAGAGCAGAAGGCACACTTCGTTTACAGTAGTTCTTCAGTAATTAAGGATTTTTTCAGCAGTTGTGATTAAAGCCCCAGGCTGTCCCAGGGATATACAATATTTTTGTAGAACTGACCCACTAAGATTCGGGGACAGGCTTCTGTCATGCAAACAGCATCTGTGTATCACAGCTGGAGTTTCTAGGGCTTGCTTTTGGTGTTTTTTAAGAAACCAGCAAAAAAAATCCCTGCAGACCTGTGGGGCAGTGCAGAGTACTGGTCTCTCCCCAGCTCTCGCAGCTCTCTGCAGCTTTCCTTGTAAAGCCAGGGCTGTGTTTTTGACACAGTGCTTCTGATATTGTTGTATTCGCATTTTCCATCATGCTCAAAGCCCAGGGCTGGGATGGAGAGGCCTCGGTGCAGGGGTGACCTTGGCACAGGGCTTTTCTGGAGCAGGGGCTTATGAACAGGGCACGATTTAACAAGGACACATGGGCACAGTTTTCCACATGAAGCGAGATGACCAGAGGCTGCTGGTGCCAGGCAAAGCCAGAGAACAGCCTGTCTGCTCTTCTGGGCCTGTCCCAGCTGCGAGGGGGGCACACGTGGCTGGGTTTGGATCGTGTGTTTGGACAAACGAGTCAAGCAGGAACTCGTTCAACCTCCCCGAGGGAGGCAGCCAAGACACCAAGTGCACAACTCTTTCTGTGGCACGAGCTGTGCCAGGCTTCCCTGGGGCCCCCGGAGTGCCTCTGAGCTGCAGCAGAGGAGGACGAGGTCCAGGCACTCACTCTATTAATAACCCTAAAATGGGGTTTGAGGCTCTGGCTCTGCCCTGGGAGGAGCCTTCGGGCACAGCAGCTGGTGACCACGTTCTGTTGTTCTGGCAGCAAGACACAGCCGAGTGCTCAAATGCTTTTATTCTCTCTGCCTGGGTTTTCCATGGTTTTGCATTAACCAGAACAAAACGGTGGCACAAAATGCTTTGCATTCTGTTGTGCTTGTCCAGAGCTGGTCCTGAGCTGGGACTGTCCCCAGAGCGGTCGCTGTGACAATCAGGGGGGTCAGCCAGGGCCACCCGGCTGCGACTTCGATGCCCGCAGCCAAATGTGGGTGCTGGGGTGAAGTCTGTGCCCTGCTGCAGGGAAGAGGCTCCACCACACCCAGGATATGCAAAGTACATCTGCTGGGGAGCATCTGGGAGAGAGCAGGAATCCCTGGTGCCCCTGTCCTGCCTCTCCCTGGGACAGCACTGAGGAGGGAAAAGACAATTGTGTAAATTTGAAAAAGGGGGGGGGGAAAAGGCAATAAAAAAGCTGGTGAAAAGAGTGGTGGTGGGAACAGAATGTGTTCAAACACTAGGGAAGGAGTGAAGCTTATAGAAAAAACCTTGGCTGACACTGGCAAAAGAATTAGAACTCTCTTTTATTATTAAATAATTCATGCTACCCTGATTCAGAACCTTCCAGCAGCTTGAGCTGGGATTCCTGAACAGCAAGGGGGAACAGCCCCCCTGGCAGCATTTGTCCCCCAATTAGCAGAGATTTCATCTGAAGAATAAACACCCCAAGTCTGCAGCAGCTGGAAGATCAGGACTAGAAGTGTCTGAGGAGGAGCTGTGGAAGGTGGTGGTGGATGCCCAGTCTGGTGCAGGAGCTGGAAGACTCGCTCCAGGGTTCCTTGCCTTGAGGCCTCTCCTCCGTGGCACTCCCAGCCTCTGCTCTGGGGGGCTCCGGGGTTGTCGGCTTGGAAGGAAGGAGACCCAAAGAGCAGGCAGCAGAACCACGGCTCATCTGACACCCTGACACGAGCCCTCGAGCTCCTGGCCGCCGACTGGCGAAGCTCCCGTGGCTGGACATGGTCAGATGGGTGCTGGCAGGGCCAGAGCCATGGGAGAGGAGGAGAGTCTCCCAGGGGGTGCCGAAACGGGGCGAGCCCAGGCGGGACCAGCACCCGGAGCTACGCCGGCCGTTCTGAAGCCTGGGGCAGGAAAGCCCTCACGAGCAGAACCAGTTTCCAGCTTGGTGGTAGGGCTCCACTCCCCTCCTCTCTGGTGAGGGCTTCCCTGCTCCACGCTCCGGCTGGCCGAGCTGTGGGCATCCTGCTCCTGGCAGAGCTGCAGCCGGGACCCTCTGCTCCAAGGTGAACGTCGTGCTCCGGCAGCAGGAGCCAGCTCCTATTTGCTTTTGGCATCCAGCTGAAAACAAAAAGACCATATGGCATTTGCTGGGGCATCCAAACCTTCCGGCCCCACTAGCCCAGCCAGCTGTGCTGCCTAGCCCCCAAAATCCCTGAGCCAGGAGGAGCAGCACAAGCATAAAGCCATGGGCTGGCTGATCTCATACAAACACAAAGGGGCTTGTAGTGAGAAATCAGAAACCTGACCAAGAGACTCATAATTCCTACCCTACATAATCTGATAAATAAATCTGAATGTTAAAATTGGTACATATTTCTCTTGGGTCAGACTAGTCACGTACAGGTGCTGTATTCCTTAAAAATACCACAGGCTCTCACTACGGTGAGCTGGCAGAGCCCAGAGGTGGGAGCTGTGCCCGTTTACACAGCGGAAGGGTTGTCCCAGCCCACACCTCACAATCAAAAACCAAAAAAGTTCAAAAAGTGATGCCAAAGGTGGAAAAACCTTCCCGGCAGGTTTAGTCATGTAACCAGTAACATCCGTGCCAAACTCAAGGAAATTAAGAATTTTCTCTCCTGCAGTTTCTCGCTTCTGAAGATCTCAGGAGATGACAGATGTAAGGAAAAACGGCCCAGGGCAATCGGTGATCAGTGGGGGAAAAAGCCACGTCCTGGGTCAGGGGCTCAGGGCTGCCAGGGCGACTGCGCCCGTCCGGGCTCGGGCAGCGCCGCTGCGGCCTCCCTCCCCCGTGCTGT
>NW_008602690.1:0-1055 GCF_000691845.1 Merops nubicus | reverse complement strand
AGGTCTTCTTCAATTTTCTGGACCTTCAGGGCCAGTTCCTTCACAGATTAAGTGCAGGCCTGTAGGGAGGAGGAGAGGCTTCCTTCATGTTGCCAGAGCAGGCCAGCCAGTTTGTCCCTGGCCATTCTTCCAGGACACTACCACCAAGGAGCGGACATATGATGGTGGTGCAGCTCACAGAAACTTCTGCCACATGGGTGGTGTGCACTGGACTTCATCTGGATCTCTGGGCAACTGCTCATCATTCTGGTCATCATAAATCAATTCCAGCACAGCCAGTTCTCTCAGGTACTGAACACCTCTCTCCATTGTGGTCCACTTAAGTGGGTGACATGTGACATCTTCCTTGAAGGAGCACCTTTCCTTTACACCTGTCAAGTCACCTCCAAAGGCTGAGGGCTTGCGTCTGTTTCCTACCTGCCTTGTCAATGCCCCCTTCTCTGGACAGGGATTCCTGTTGCTTGGCCTCGTTCCCCTCTAATTCCACGCTGCCAGCCCCACTGTTCCAGCATCAGAGCAGCCAGGTGAGAAGCTGCTCACCAGGCAGACAGCTGAAATCCTTTCATGTCTTGCAGCTCACTCAGGAACATGGATCAGGTGACCTCCTCTGGCTCATCCTCCTGTTCCCCTGATGGCCCCAGTTCATAGTCATCCCTCACTACATGGACTGATTTCTTTGTATATTTCTTCTTTTGTAATGCAGTAAATGATACAGGCACGATACAGGCACAGGGTGATCAAACTCACCTTGATCTTGGTTTACTTCATGTAGTCTTTATAGTTGTGAATGCAGTGGTCAGTGGTGAGGACATCTTGCAGCCCATGGAGATCTTGGTGGTGGTGCAGTTCATCAGGAAGTGGCTCCTACTGATGGAAAACTGCCTGTCTGTGCTAGAAACGTGCCACTGGCATCGCACATGCCAGCTCCACTGTCTCCTCAGCTCCACTGCCTCCTCTCCACACGACTCATGGCAGACACAGCCCCCCTTCCCCAACAGACCAGGGCTAACAGGGCAGTTACAGGAGAATCCTGGCTGGGCACTCGGGTTGTTTTC
>NW_008602689.1:1055-2622 GCF_000691845.1 Merops nubicus | reverse complement strand
ATCATAATAATCAGCGTTTCTAACTGTCATACACCATAGAAAAAAAAGGCAGTGACTCGTCTCATGTGCCATACTGGGAATATACAAAGAAAAATACTACAGAATATGGCAATATTAAAAATATTACTCGAACACAAAATAATATATTAACCGACAATTTTAGACATTAAAAAAAATAATAATTAAAAAAAAATAAAACCAAAACAACGGAACAAAACAAACCAAAAATTCAAAGTGCTCAGTAATTTCCAGGGAGTTATGTATATTATAAGCACTCTGGAAACAGTCAAAAGCTGCTGCATGCAAGATTTGTTTAGCTTTAGACAACAAAATAATCAAGATATAAACTTCTTTTTTTTTAATCAACATCAACAGTACATACAACACTTACAAACAAGGAATGTCGGACGGTGTTTACAAACACTATGTGTCCCTTTGGGGAGGATTTCGGGTTCTGTAATACTTGTGCCCACCTATTTTACAATTGAGAAAATGTTTGAAGCTTAGATAACTACCAGTCTTTATAAAAGCTAACAGACTACATAGTGTCTGAAATACTATTTATAGAATATAGACATTACTGAAATAGCAAGTGCCTATAACATGTCACCCTAGAATCGTCATGCTTTCCTGGTATGGAGGGAGTTTAGTTTTCTTGCTCCTTATTCTCCTTTTTTTTTTTTTAATTTTTTTTTTCAAACACGTTTTGCTTTTATTTTTAATTACGTATTTTTTTTTTTTTAGAATTGTTTTCCATCTTTCTTCATAAATAGGCACAGAATAATTTTTTTTTTTTTCAAAGCCAAACCGCATCTGGTAAAATTTACAAGCCTTCACCTTCTTTAATGACATGCCACCCACGCAACATTTAGGGTTTGTATATATTACAGCTTTCTTTTACAGCAGAAAACTTTAGTCTCGAGGAGGGTGAGACTTGTGGGTTCACCTCAACGCTTTAGTTTGTCACCATAGGAGTCTTAGCTGCGCACCCGGCGTTGCCAGATAGGTTCGCCTGTTTAATCAGAAGTCCTTAATAATAAACTCATTTATAAGCCGATAATAAAAAGTTTATACCATGGTATTTGTGTAGTCCATGATCTGCATCCGTGATGCCCCAGAGCCAAAAATGCCCGTTCACGCTCTGCCTGCAGGTTAGCAACACTGGTTTGGGACGGGTGGCTGGCACCCATGGGTGCTGCTCTGGGCCCAGCCGGGTTCCCCTTCAGACAGCTGAAGTTTCTCTTCAGTTCAGTGGAAGTGCACGGGAAGAGTCTTAAAAAGGTAAAGTGTCCAGAAAAAGTTTGTCGATTATTGCTGGCGGTGGCACCAAATCCTCCAGTTTCAGGTAGAAAATGCGCTGCAGCCCCTGCGTGCAAAGCGTGCGGAGTTCGGGGAGCTTCCCCAAGAGTTTGGACAAATAGTTGGGGCGATTCAGCCCCCCGTTATTAAAAGTCACATGGTCTTTGAGACAATTTACAATCTTGTTCTGAAGTTCTTCCACCCTCTTGGGTTCTTTAAGCCCGTGCCTCTCTGCAAAAAGAGAAGGGCGCGGGAGGTTAGGGGTCTG
>NW_008602689.1:0-1026 GCF_000691845.1 Merops nubicus | reverse complement strand
CTGCGGGGGAGGGGGGACACCCACCTGTGACCATGGCCAGGGCAGCGATGCAGGAGAAGGCAGAGATATCGATGTTCATGTTTTGCAGGTTGGAGGAGAATTCCACAATGGAATCGATCCACTCGACGCACTGCAACCGGTGCAGGACCACCCCGTTGCAGAAGATGAGCTTGCCCTCCACCGGATTTGACCTGGAAGGAATGTGACAACCCCAAAATGAACAGATGAATGGATGGGTAAAAAAGGGGAAACTAGATAGGGAGAGAAAAAGAATGAAAAGAAAGAAGGAGGAAAAAAAAGAGAGAAAGGCAAAAGATTTAAAAGGGAGAGAAAAAAAAAAAAGAAAGGAGAAAAAGAGAGGAAAAAACAGAGAATGAAAAAATAAAATAGAGACGGGAGAGCGAAATAGAAAAAAAAAGAAAAAGAGAAAGAAAAAAAAAGAATAGAGAAGATGAGGGGAGAAAAGCTAAACAACTAATTACTTGAGGAGCAATAAATGAAGGATTTAAGAGGCACCTAATTACCGAGGAGTTAATAAAACGCGGATCAGTGGACCTTGAAGGGTTCTGACTCCGCAGCCGACCCGACGCGCCCCCCCCGGCCCCGGCCGCTCACCTGTACGCCAGCCGCCCCGCCCCCCGGCCGCTCCCCTGTCCGCCAGCCGCAGCACGAAGAGCTCCAGGAAGGCGGACTCGAAGAGCAGGTCCTGGTCCGTTTTGGGGAGATCGGTGAAGCCGGGGATTTTTTCTGCCCACCCTCGGATGATCTCCATGGAGCCGGTCAAGAGATCATAGAACTGCTGGATGTGCTGAGTGTCGTCGCCGCTCATCTGGTAGTCGGGGTTAGCCTGGAACTGGAAATTCATTTCCAAAAGCGCTTAATGAGGTTCTCCGAAGTATATAACCCGTGAAATTGCTAACCCCGTTTCTAGTCGGGGAGCCAGGTTTTCATAACAATTAAACCTCTCTCTGACCAGCACGGAAATGAGATATTCCGGGGCAATTAATTCAATTAGGAGCGGCGCTA
>NW_008602688.1:0-32359 GCF_000691845.1 Merops nubicus | reverse complement strand
CCGCCCGCCCGCGCCTCCTCCAGGAAATCAGCGGAGATTAAAAGGAGGAAGCCTGAAATCCAACTGACTTGAAATTAAACTGGCAGGGAAAGCGAGCCGCTGAGAAACAGCAATTTGCTCTGGCAGGAGCCGCGGCGGGGGTGGATGGAGCGGCTCTGTCCCGATGGCCCTCCCACCACCCTGGGGCTTCGCTCCTTTCTGGGGTTTGGTTGGGTTTTCAGGGGCATAACTTTAGCCACAAAGACAAAACTTTCACTTGTGCTATGGGTAAATGTTTTCACTTAAATCATCTAAACAGCAGTAACAGGTGCTTCAAGTGTCCTCTCCCCCTCACTCCCCTGCCACACTTTTATCTGCCCTGCCTAAATCTACAGCCATTTGTCTCCTGTTTGCTACTAGTCACACTTGTCCACGTTTTCCCATAGAAAACCCAGAAGGCAGCTCCTCAGCCCATGCTGGCTGGCAGAGATCTTTGACTGCAATCAGAGCAATGCTCATTTATTCCAGCTGAGCATCTGACCCCAGGACTTCCAGTGCTTGAGCTGTAATAGAATTAGAATCAGACCAGGTCATTACATGTCTGGGAGATGTCCAAGATACTTTCAGGTGCTACAGAAAGCACTGCCAGCAATTCTGCAGTTCACCAGGTTTTTTGCCTTCTCTGAATCAAGTGGGGATGATCAGTACCTTGGATGCGGTGTGCAGCGATCATATGCAGAAAGCCCATTCCTTTGATTAACACACATGCCAAGATCTACCACAACGTTTGGTTGCAGGGTTAGGAGTGCAGGGACACACACCAGTCCACTTCACAATTCAAGGCTTACTTGTATTCAGGTGTTTTGTTTTCAGTCTAAAAATCAAGAGAGAACAAGTCAGACAGTCTGGTGTCAGACTGCTGCATAAGCCAAGACACTTAGTGTGTGTCACTTTTGGCAAACAGAGCTATCTCAAGATCCAAATTTGGGCAATTAAGTTAAATTCAAAAGGATGGTAAAACTACCCAAAAAATCCAACCAAATCAGACCACTGAAACAACAAAGGGAAACCCATCTCATGGCCAAATACCTGAAGAAAGGTGAGGCTTTCCTTCTCCCTTTCTTCCTTCAGACTGCACAATTTTATCTTGGTTTTTCCCATTTCTCTGTGGGAAAGGCTGTCCAAGACAAGATGAAGAAAGGACATGGGACACTACCTCATTGTATCCTGAACGACCACCTTTCCAGCAAGAACACACAGCAATCACATTCAAGACCCTGAAAAACTGCCTTCCCTGATACACATGCTCCAGCCCATAGCAGACTATTCTACTATATATTTGGGGTTTGCCCAGGGTAGAATTTTTGGGGATAATAATGCCAATCCTCCCCAAACACAGTTGTGTCTGGATAGAGGACACTTCGTATTCTGCCTAGCTCCACCTACACAAAAGCCAGAAAACCCTTCCTGGAATTTTAAAACCCTTAGAACTGCCACTTCAACTCTACTTGACTGTTCTCGTTGGAACAAGCCACTACTATTTGCTTAATAAGGTGTTTTGCAAGACAAATGAAGAGCAGCACAGGAAGACAGTAGCAGAGATAACAGCCTCAAACCCAAGAACTGTATCAATATGTCACCACACACACACCCCAGCAAAGAGCCTGACCCTGCAGACACCGACAGCAGCTTTTCCTTACAGGAGGAGAATTCAGTCAGAACCTGACAAATATAATTACCAGGTGAGGAAAGACGTGTCCAAGAACAAACTCATTTATTTGTATAGTTATTTTTCCATTAAGATGATGTATTCTGGCATAACTTGCCATAACCACCACTTCTGCCCCTTTCTTTAACACCTCTGCAAGTCTCCCTGCTAGACCACAAATAGGAATACAGCTTTTTTTTTTTCTAAGGAATCTCATTTCTTTCTTAGTTTGTTTAATGCCACTAATGTCTTGCATTAACTAATTGAATTCAAGTTGCTTAATTAAAACATGTTAAGTGCAGTGCCTGTTTCTAATACAGCAGGAGGGGGAAAAAGAAACCAAAACAATGAGTTTCAGAGCTGTCTGCATTTGTTGGCAGTATTTTCTTTTTACCTCGATGTAGAATAGGATGTTCAGAATATTATGGAAACTGTTTGAATTTCTACCCAAGAAGGAGAGAGGAGATATTAGTTTTGTACAACAGCATTTCTGTAAATTTTGTTTAGCTTGCGTGGGATACAGTTAATTACAGTAATTTATCAAACAGGCACAAGGTAGCACTCACACACAAAGTTTTTCCTGCAGTCAGAATCCTTAGTTTTATATGAGACTGGTTTGTGCTAATTGAATTTTCACTTGGGTAGATAAAATCTTTAACAACTCTGGAATAACTAAGTGCTCTTTGTTCAATGATGTGGATCAGAATGATTTACAGCACCTTTCACATAATCATGCTAATTTTGCTTTCATATGATTAATTAAAACAATATGTTCTTTCTTCGTAAAATAGAATTAGTGTACCCAAGGAGACAGGTTTTATTGCAAGCTTCTTTTTCTGGCAATAAAAGCAATTTTCACACACCATATTTTTGGCAAAACTAAGTAAACATGCTTAAGTGGGCAAGAAAACTTCAGCTGGGGTTAGATCCTTTCATGGTGTACCACCAATGGGTTTAGCAGATCACACCAAAGGTGGTTTAACCCCAGTGCTGTGTGTGAAGCAGAGCATAGCCAGCATGAAGCCAGCCTGGACATCCCAAAAGCACAAGTCCCTTCCCACTGCCACGATTTCCTAAGGACAGGCTCTCTCTCATCACATGTAGAGGCAGATTGAAAGGCATACCTGTGATAAAACAGAAACTCAAGTGCTAAACTGGATCGTGCCTGTAGCTCAAGCTCTGTATGTAACACAAACATGTAACCTCTCAGCTTCGTTCAAGTACACCTAGAAAGATCAGATTATCTGACAGCAGTCATCATGCCAAGTCTGACCAAGTCAAAACAAAAATAAGGCTGAGTTAAATGGCCCTTGAGAAGTCATCTGGTGGAGCAAAGCTTATGTGCCAACCCCTTGGGTCACTGCTCTACTGTGGGGATGCAAAGCATCGTGAGCCCTGCCACTCTTGGCAGGCTCATGGATCACCTCAGTTCCTCTATGCCAGGTGGCTGTTGATGTAATACTGATATTTCCCAGCAAGATCAACAAGCTCAGAACATCAAACATGGTTAGCAGCATTTAGTGCCACACCTCATCACATTGGTCCTCAGTAATAGAGAAGAATCAGCCAAAGGGATAAATAACAATAAAGAAAAACTTCTGTGGAACCATGGAATGTGTTTTCTGTGATCTTTCTCACTACAGCACCACGACTATACTCCTTTCATCTGAGGCTTTGCAGCCACTACTGTACCCAAATTCACTAAAGAAGTGCACAAGTGACTTTCAGGCCCAATCAGGAATTCAAGGAAGTGGGAGGAATCATACAAGGAGAGTGAAAGTGAGTCAAATTAATCACTTGGGGGAGCAGGAACAAAGCAAACCACAATACTAGAATATAATCAGTACTTGAACCTAACATCAATGCTAAAATAGCTGCAAGTGCTAGGCAGGAAACAAAATGTCTTCTGGAAAGCAACTGTGGAAAATGTAGGCATCAAATAGAGACAGTCCATCAGAAGGTAAAAGAACTCAAGAAGTCAGTCAAGTTTAGGACAAGCTGAGTATAGATGGAACAAACACATCCACTGGTGCAAGGAAACATAAGCACTCCTGAACAGCCTAGAAAAGGCATCTTCTCAGGAAGGCAGTGCTGTTGATACAAATATTCAAATAAAACCATTTAAACTCAGTTCTGATTCCCATAAAAGAGATGCAGAACAAGCCAGTAATAAAATAAAATGAAAAGGTTTGCACACACTTGTTTCTGTACCTATCCAAAAGTCTCTGCAGACATTCTAACAAAATAAGTAGCAAAGCCAGGGATGCTTTAGCTGGAAGAGAACCTCTTGGCACCAGAGTAAGCCTGACAATTGCAGGGGGCTTGGCTTCTCCTTATGCTAGTAATTTGTGGGCTAAAATATTTATACTGATTTTAAATATTTGGAGAGTAGCTTTTACCTACACTGGTACTTTTTGCACCTGTCACACTGTCACTGTTTTGCAGAAAGATAGATACCTTACTGGGGTCGATGAAGGGTCCGTGACTGAGTTTCAAAGTCATATTGGAGCTCAAGAGTGCACAAACTTCTAAAAACAAACAAGCACACCTCACACAAGTATGACTTTACCATGAGTTCTGGCAGGCAAGTGGTTAAAGACTGAAACAAGTGCAAATCTGCCCCATTTGTAGTTACATTAGCAGTCACATTGGTTTTGGAGGAACAGCCACAAGCTTTATGTAAAGCAAAATTATTTTGCTGTGTTAGGCACAGAAGACAGGGTCTTCACAGTAACTGGTCAGAGTCCATGAAGCAAAACAGCTTTTGTGTGATTAAAAGACCATCACTACACTCTCTGCTGCAACTATCTCCACATCTCAGCTTGCTTTCTCCAGCAGACAGAAGTGTACATTGTTAGTTTAAAATTCCCAGCACTGCAAATAACTCATTGTGCACACAGTTGTCTGCAGGGCAGAGGATGAGCAGAACAGCAAACTGCATGTGACAGGTCACTTCATGCATTTCATGGCAATGCTTAGGCCTGTAGTCAAACCATCTACTACCAGACTCCAATTTAGGTGTCACGACTACTTCTCCCCAGTGGCTGATAAGCGAGTTGTTGTCTAGGAGCCCTGGCCAGTTCCTGGTCTTAACCTCTCTGTGCTCATGTGGTCGAGCAGCTGTGGCAGCAAAGGAAGCTGCTCTTTGATTATGCCTCTTCAATGATAATGTGCTGAGGAGGCACACACACAAAAAAAATCCACATCTAGGAAAGCATGGAGAGCACAAACTAATGAGCTGCTTCTAGCTAAAGGTGAGCTGGACACTGCCAGTGGCCAGACAGCATGGCCAGCCTGTCTGTCCTCTTGCTGCCTCCACCACAGTCCCAGTGGAGTCAGAGCAGACTGTGTGCCACACGCCACTGCCACCTCCTCCAGCAATTGGCATTTTCTGCTTCTGTAAAATAAATTTGATGACTAAATTAAACTAAAAATTGCCTCATTTCTAAGTATGGTCTCTTGGTGCACTTGACTTAGAATGTGCTTCTCTTGAGAGGTACTAGGGAGATCTAGTTGTATTACTTGTGGAATCTGGGCTAATCTAATTAATTTTTGATGGAAAGTGCTCAGTTTTGCAGATGGTAGCTGTCTGTTTCTTCTGTAGCCAGAGCCACGCACAGTTGCTGATATCTTTTCACTTTCCCCTGTGATGTAAGAGATGATAAAGAGCCCAATTAATAAAGTCACCTTGAAAAGACCTGCTGCTAATGGGAGAACCAGAAGCAATTCACCATTTGGGAGAATTCTGGTTTCCTTATTTCTACCCTATCACCCACTCACAATATGCCTCTTGAAAACAGCTGAATGCTGAGCGAGTCCATATGTCCCCACTTTCCCAAAGCCTTTCAAAGCAAGGTAAGGATTACAAGCATCACTACAAACACCATCCTGAGATTGTGCCATTTTCCTCTCCCTGAGCATCACCTCCAGTTCCACGTGCCCACAGCAGAGCTCGCCAGCCTCCAACCACCAGCCCCACAAGCAGGAACAGGGTGTCCACACCCTCACCAAAACTCTGGGAACTTGAGTGCTGACAATGCAGAAATAGTACCACAGGAAATAATAACAAATAGCATTTTCAAAAGGAAGCCTGTGCTGTTTCAGACAAACTCAATTTTCCACTTCCCCCCAAGTGGAGGAAAGAGTCACAGATCTCCACCCAGGAGCATCATCCTTGCTTCCTGCACTTGCCACCAACATCTAGAGTAGCTTCCAAGTCAGCGCTGGGGCTTTCAGCAAGCTCCCTAAGGAAGGCTGCTCCTCATCTCTTTCTGCCTTAAATTCCCTGCAGAAAAGGGTGCATACTTTTGTTTCTTGCCCTCCATCTTGGCTACTCAAATCATTTCTTCCTGCAGGCCAAACCACTGCAGGTACATACAGAATCCAGTTCTGCAAAATAAACAGGGCTCTGATTTTGTATGAGATGAGATACCAGCATGACACAAGCAAAATGAAATTGAGCCAGTCAGCATTTAATGGTTAGTGCCCTGTCAGCATCCTGAAGTGAGGTGCAGAGCATCATCTCATCCCCACAGCTCGCAAGAAATCCTGATAGGCACATCAGTCTGTAGAGTATGAAACAACAGTAAAGATACATCTCAGAGCCTGGGATTTACTCTCAAAGGCAAAGGGGAGTAGTTCTGCTGAACTATGCCTCACGTTAAACAGCATGGAGAATAAGTAGAACCAGCTCAGCTCCTTTCTTCAAGGTCATTATCTGGCAGCAACAGGGAGGAAACCTACTCAGAGAGAATTAGCCAGAGGAGGGGGAAGTTAGGAAGTGAAGGTGCAACAGATCTAAAAAAAAAAAAAAGTAAAAAAGAGCTCTCCAGAGCTTTGATTCATCCTAGAGATGAATGAAATGAAAGATTCTGGTGTCACCATGAGATGCTGAATAGTTTTAACCCCACTCCCAAATGTGAGTCATTTTCTTTTATAACTGATAAGACTGTCATCCATTTATTTCTATTCTATAAGTAGCAGACCAAGATCTGTAAGGTTTTATCCCTTAAACTCTGTCAAAGCACTGAATGGAGGAGTAGATGCAAAAGGAATGGCACACACAGCACCATGCCCATGTCTGGCCTTGGAAACCCAGGTGTCCTCTCCTAAGGCACGGGGTTAGGTCTGTGCTGGTGTGCCAGGGACCACACGCACATCAGCAGAGGGAGTTTAGGGTATCTCCATGGGTTCTAATGGGGTCACAGTAGAGTATCTTACTATGAAACCCCAGTAGTAACAGATGATTTTTGCACACAATGCTTTTATACTTATATAAGCATCATAGAATAGTTTGGATTGGAAGGGACCTTTAAAGGTCACCTAGCCCAACACCTCCCCCCCCAGGTCTTGAGATAAGTGTTCATTCTGGACATTCATTTCTACTAATGAGACTCTGGACCAGAAAATCCAAAACCAGAATGAACACAGACACCCAGCAGCACCCACGTACACTGACAACAGCCAGCCTGGTGTCGCCCAACTCCCCCTGGGGCACAGAGCAGGGCTTGAAAGAGAAGAGCTCAATTCAGCAGCACTGACATTTTAAGACCTCAACATTAGTACAACATTAAATTAGAGGCTTGGTTCTCCCTATAGGACCACATACTGTTATTTGTAATACAGTTGAGCTGCACTTAAAATGAGGACTTGTGAAAGGAACAGACTACCATAAAAAGAATTAATTTTCTGTACTCTAGATCAGAGCTGCAGCACTCAAGTGAGTCCTTTGGAAACGAATAACTGAAAAGCAATAAACCTATTAAAAGAATAAACTTTTATTGCACCAAAAGGGTGAAATAGTGACCTGTCACATGAATGGCTCAGTTAAATGAATACATTTTGTGTTTTGTGAATCAAAGCACATTTCCTAGGGAAATGGATCTTTTTTGAACAACTGCTTCTTTTAGGATTAGGCGTGTTGGAACTGTAGCTTGACTTTACAACATGGCTGTGCATTAAGCAGATTTTTACTAGAGCCAGGAAGTTATGTATGTAGTTAGTCAGCAAAAAGTTAAAAGAGGATGATCAGAACGGTTAGGCATTAAAGACTGAGAGACACTATTCTGCATGCAAAATACTCTGGAGCTGCAGCTTTCAGTCCATGACAGAGTGATCATGGCTGGTGCCCAGTGCTTTGGGTGCAGGCACAGGCCCAGTTTAAAGCCAAGTGCCCCATTAGGATTTGAACCCCAAGGATTTTAGTACTTTAGGGTTTGATGACATAAAACCCATTTGGCTTTTCTCCCAGCCTGATGCAGACAGGTCAGATATCCATGACACATGGGTACAGATGAAGGTAGGAGGCTCATGCCTTTGAAAACAAACAAATACAACGTTTCTAGGAGATGCCTGATGTCTCTCTGAAGACTGCAAGGACTCAATATTAAAATAACAGAACCAGCAATAATTACATGTACCACAAACATCCCTGTGGTGGCGAGAGGGAAGCTTGCCTTACAGCCCCTACAAAAATTCATCCAGTCATCCACAATGACCGGGTTTTATTTACCTAAAAAAGATGTATCCAGCTTTTGATGAGCTCTTGCTGCTCTTTAACCTCTCACTCAGGGAACTGCTCTTGCAGGCAGCATTTGACACAGAGTAAGAAGCAGCAGTGCCTGGCAAAACCTGCATTGCCTGGTTTTATGGAGGCTGTTGGGGCATTCCTCAGGTGTGCTGCTCACACAGACCAGCCAGATGCCACTTTCTGGCAAGTTTGGCAGAAATCACAGCACCATCACTCACTCAGAGTGATGTTTTTCTTCTCTCACTACCCAGATGAAGGGGAAACCCTAGGACACCATTGTCCTTCCTCCTCACACCACTTTTGGCCCTTCAGTTGTAGCATTGCTGAGCTCTACACAATCTCCATCTTTTTCTTGCTCTGAATGTGGTAAGGTGCCAACATTTTTTGTTCCACTTTTAAAAGCGTGGAAACTGGCATTTAATTTTTAATGTTAGCTTAAAACCCAGGTGGTTGGTAGGCTATACACATCAGCAAAATCAATCTCCTTTTGGGTCATTTAGAGAGTTCAGGAGTTGCTACTGCCTGCAACTAATCCCTTCCTCCCCCTCTTCCCTCCTCTCTCAAACACCCTTTCAATTTTGCTGGACTAAAGGCAGGCAGGGGTAAGGTCAGACAACTGACAGATCTCCTGGGGTACTGCAGGGGCCATAAAACAACAGGAATTAAAGCAGGATCTATATGCCAGGTTACCAAGCCCATTTCCTGGCCAGTGCAGTTTAGTGGCTCACGACACATTCCCTTGTGCTTTATCTACAGCTCTTAGATAGGGCTTGCTACTATTCACTTCTCATCACTAGGACTTTGCAGCTCTTAGGATGACCTGCAGGCTGGTTTGACCCTGCCTGCAAAGACTGTTTGGTCTAAAAAGGAAAAATAAAAATAAATTAAAAAATCAGTGTGTAAAGGATTAGATAAGAACATACTCCTGCAGAGAAGAGTCCCTGAGGTTTTAGGTTTTCATGCACTACCAGCAAGTTCATTGTACTTGAGATGTGTCCATACTACCAGTGTTTTAAAACCTACATTAGAAAGCAGTCTGCTTTTTCTTCTCTTTGGATTTTCTAAAGGGAAAGATCAAGAGACTGGAATGGAAGGGGGTGGAGGGGGAAGTCACAAATAGGACCAGTTCCAAGAATATCAGCTACTTGTCAGCTCTGTAAAATAGCTGTTAATTTATAGAGGAGAAGTGTGCAGGTTCTCTCAGAGCTATACATCAAAGCTCTCTCACTATGATACCTGGCTTTATTTGGCCTTCATATTATGGCCCAAATTGGATTTCACTGGTTCTGGATAAACCGCACAAGGGTGATGTACACCATGATTTATTGCTGGAAGTGCTTAAAATGCCTCCCACTAAATTTGCTCTGACCTTATCACACCATTAAAACCTGAAGTAAATAAGTGCACCGAGTAAAGGTTAACAACACACCAAATAAAACAAACAGCAACCAGAGAGGATAGGACCTACTCGCTCACGCTGCTGGCACACTCCAGGGAATGGAATTGCTGCCTGTTCTGGCAGTACAAGGGAAAAGCCCAGAGAAAAGTCACAGAGATGGCAGAGACAAGGAACAAGGGTTAGCTCCCTAGACCAGCCTCCAACTCGGCAGCCCACTGAGCATGACAGCTTTTCTCGTGCTGTGGGAGGATGTTTTCACCTCCCAGAGCCCCTGGATCAAGTCCCATGAAGAACAGCATGCTTCTACCTCCAGCCCAGGCTGGGTGAGGACAGCAGCAGAGGTTCACAGGGTGGAACAGGGGAACTAGTAACCTTTGAAATGGGCCTGAAAGGGGCTTACAACTTGTCTGCATTTGCCAGAACCCTTTTCCTAAGTTTGCCAGAACCAATTTTCCTAAATTAGGAAATTGGCCTCATTTTCTAAGGAGTGAGAGGCTCCCTTTCCAGCCCATGACACGCAAAGCAATGAGCCCAGGCAGGTTTCTGAAAACCTGGGTACCACAGGTGTCTCTTCCCCTTCTTCTGAAAGATCCCCCAAGCTAGAGGTTCCCCATCTCCACACCCTGCTCTAGCTGGCTACACCCAAAGGGCTGAAGCACTTACACACCAGAGGTGAGGGGGCAGAGCTGCCTGTTTCTGGGGCAGACTTAAACCATCAGGTTACAAATCAGTAACCCAAATTTATCACTGTCCCCCTTTTCACCATACCCATTAGTACCCCTCCCCAGGCAGAGTATTAACTTCTTAAGCAACAGCTCTGCTGCCACAAGAAGATCCTTCACAGAAAGGAACTTCGCACTATGGCCTGAAGAGAGAATCATCAGGGACAAATCTTGCCCAGAGTTTTAAACACAGGCTGAGTAATTTCCTTATAATAATTTTTTCAGGTTGATTTTCTAAAAGGCCATGCCTTCTATTGTCTCTCACAAAGTTTTACAAGTTCTCAGATGTCTGAATAAAATTAGTATCAGGAAGTAGAGAAGCCCTTGGAGAAACATGAACGACGTGAACAAATGCAGACCCAAAGAAAGAAAAAGAATTATTTAAAACACTGATTTAAACAGGTTCCTTGCTATTTTTGTAGAGAGAGATCTTCTTATCTCCAGGTGCTCAGCATTACAGCCAGAGGTAACGACAAAGTTCTGTGCAACTCAGAGCAACAGGACACACCTTCCTAGCACCAGAGCTTTCTCAAATGAAAGGGAAAATTTGGGGAGGGGAAAGAGAAAGGCATTTCTCATTAGAAGTCCTCAAATAAAGAGTGTCTGAAATCCTCAAGACAAAAGAAAAAACAAATTCTGAATAAAAGCTGAAACAGGTTTTATTAGTCTGGCCTCTGCATTCAGCCCAATTAGAAAAGGGTTTTTTTTTGTGCTAAAGTAAATAGTCATTTCACATTTCAGGTGAGTGTGAAGTTCTGAAAGTTTCTCCCCAAACATTAAACTGCTGGAATATAAAATTCAGTACTCCAAACCACGTTTTCTTCTGATATTTCAGCAAAGGCAAGTCAGGTCATTAGAATCTCCTTCCTTCTTATTCCAACAGCAGTTGTGATAATAAATTCATTATTTTCATAATTGCTCCATTATAATTTAGTAATAGGTTCACATTAATTTCAGAAGTCTTAGTATGAGGCATTATCCAAACAAAATAATAAACAATTAAAGTTAAATTAATCTAAAATCCTACTTAGAAGGCATTACCCAAACAAAGTAAGCAATACATAGCATGAAATTTATCCAACAGCCTATTAAAAATTATGACTTTGAGGCCAAAAAAACCCCATATTTTACTTAAAAGCATGCAATATAATTGACTTTTTCTGCTGTATTTTTGAAGTGAGAAGAGATAGGCAGCCACAGTGCTGAAACAGAGATATTGGGCAGGCACAGAGGCTTCACCTCCCCAAGGCTGATCCCAGACCCAGCAGCAGCCCACCCAAACCCCCTCCTCTCACCCAGCCTGTCCCACCCTCCCAAGGATTCCCCTCTAGGGATTCAGGGATGTTATTACACCAGTCACTCACTTTGGCCATGGCAGTCAGGACTCCTCAGGAATCTTCTTTGCAGGCTCCTGCTGCCTTCAAGGCTCAGGGTTGAGACCCCTCTTCTCGAGCTGCAGGGGAGCACCACGGCTGGAGCCTTCTCCCTGCAGCCCCATCAGGTCACCACAGCCTCCCCCGAGCAGGTTCCCACCCCCGTGGAGCCCGTTACCCCCACGCTGGGGGCAGCTGTGGGGAGCAGCTCTCAGCCCCTAGCCCCAAACACCTTTCCACCCGGTTCCACCTGGTCCCTCTTACTCAGAACAAGTATTTCAAGGAGAAATAGCTTTTAAACACCAGGCACCTGATGTCCCTGCTTGCTTTGTCCAGCATCCGTGCCCTTTCCTTGCAGCAGCCACACGGATTACTTTGTTCCCTACGGCTTCCAAGATCTTTGTGGCACCATCTACTATCTTAAACAATAAACCCTTTGATTGTTTACTGCTTCAGGGAGTGTGTAGCTAACTTCTGCCTTGGACTGCCCTTTTGAGTGTCCCTCCATTAGGTTGTAGCCACTCTTAAATCAAAATCCTCATCATTTTTTGTTTTAGGCAGGTGGTGAGGTGTTCTTGCTGGAGAGATGTATTTTCTCCACAGCAATGCAACTTGTGTTAATGCAAAACAGCTTTTTGTGTAACAACTACATGGTAACCCTGATGTTCCTATAGCATGTCTCAATAACTAGGTCATATACAGCATTAAGAAAAATGCTACAGATCAGATTCCCATCTGCCATGCCCCACAAGGGGAACTAACAGCATCATTTTATATGAGTAACTTGACCTCAGCGTCCAGTTTTACATTTGAGGATGTATGTCCGTGTGCAGAAACATATTAAAGCAAACACTTCACTCCTGTCAGTTATCTCCTGTCTCTGCCTTCCTGAAATGAGTCATTAACTGCATTTCATCTGTTCACTTCCAAAATCCTCAAATTCAGCTATAAAAGTGGAACCCCTTTGATCTTAGATTGCCACTAATTCATAATTGATAACCCAGTCTGGAAGGAAGGGAAAAGCTTCGTCCCCATTAGTCGTTCCACTTAATATGTTCTGGTGCTTCAATTATGCAAAACCCAACTCTCAGGGTCTGACTGCCTTCCAAAACGTGAGTCAATGGGGGAAAGAGAAAAACCCAGACTGAATTATTCCAGCTGTAAATCTTTGTAATAGCATAGATGTCATGAGAGTGATATCCAACACTGAACAATTCTGTTTGTTTTCTGAGCTGTTGCTTTGTAGAATTCCCAAGGTATCCATTAATGGCTCCAGGGAGCTCCATGAAGAAGGACTAGCTCTCCCTCACATTTTTTTGGTCAGGTCATTAGGCTGTGTGCTGTAATGACCCTTTTTGGCCCAAGGCACTAAAAGCCTTGGAGTAATATATGACCTGGGAAGTAAATGAGAAGGAATAATTAACACAAGTCATTTTGCTTTTTATTTTGTAGAAGAGAAACTGTCACTTCTTTCCAAAGATGTTTGAATTATAAATGTTGAGAATATGAGCACCGTGAAGAAAACAGTAACATGCAGACATCCCTGGGCCCAAATATGTTTTTCTACTGGGAAGCTCTGACAGAAGCAGGACTACACAGCAGGGAACTCAGCTAAAAGGCACATAAGCCTACCTCACCTCATACAAAAAAACAGGTATATGACTCTGTTCTGTCACCCAGCAGGTTGTTGGGCTTAAGGAAGAAATATTTGACTCACGTTTCTCTCAGACAAACCTGCACAACCATGCAGCATACCTCTGAAAAGCAGGGAGAAATCAAAGACTGCGATTGCAGAGAACAGTAACATGCAGACATCCCTGGGCCCAAATATGTTTTTCTACTGGGAAGCTCTGACAGAAGCAGGACTACACAGCAGGGAACTCAGCTAAAAGGCCCATAAGCCTACCTCACCTCATACAAAAAACCAGGTATATGACTCTGTTCTGTCACCCAGCAGGTTGTTGGGCTTAAGGAAGAAATTTGACTCACATTTCTCTCAGACAAACCTGTACAACCATGCAGCATACCTCCAAAAAGCAGGGACTTTTGGAGTCTGCAATTGCAGAGGTGTTGTTCAAACCAGGACTGACTTTAAGCACAGGACATCCCACTGAAATGAGGCAAATCACCTCTTCAGGACATTTCAGTTCTATAGTTCTCCAGAATTTGCCCATATTAGCACAAATCAAAAATATAGCTTGATTTTCTACTGGTTTGTGTTGAAGCTTTAGGAAGATGTGAACTCTGCTTGAAAGTTTTTCTGGATTAGGGCCAGGACAAAGTCTCTTTTCTGGAGGCCATCACAACTTTTCTTTCTCCGTTCCTTACAGAAACTCTGCTCTTCCTCTCAGCGATTTTCTATAAGCTTCATTCTCTCTCACACTTGTCCTCACCTGTCAAACTCAGTCAACAGGTCCTGAGACTGCTGGGAAGTCTGGGAGATTGACACAGAGTGCAAAGGCATAACCTTCCTTTCTGCAGTAAACTATGCTAAAGAAAACACAAATATTTTTCAACAGAAATTCACTTTCTCTCTTTTCTCTTACGTACAGTGAGTTTCCTGGAGTGATAGGTTAAAGTCAAAGGCTTAGAGAAAATGGAGGAAACATCTCCACAGTGCATTTATTGCCATAATATGTCAAAGCCATCACATAAACCTCCTTGAACTCCCTGGTACATTTTAAGGGCTAAGCCATTAACCTGTTACAAGGCTAAATCTAGCAAGTTCTCCAGCCTTCCCTTACTTTGCTGAAACCCTTTCAGTACATGGGAACTGCGGTGCAGACCGTGTCCTTTACAAAGAGAGATGCTACCTGTCCTCACAGACTATCCTCTTTGTCACGTGCTGCTACCCACTGCTGTTACTTTTGCCCTCCTGGCATTCTCATTCCCTCCCGATTTCCCCTTATTTTTCAGAAGGAAAATATGCCACAGCCTCACACAAATTGTTGAGAGCAATAAAGTGGCAGCTTGCTTCCTCGAGCAGTACAGACCCTTCCCTACAGCCCAGGGTAGGGGCTGTCCTGCAGGTGATGGGGGTTCAGTGCTCCAGCTTTGTTGGCAGACTTTGGGAATCCTGTCTTGTAGCCAGCAGGACTGGGACCAGGGCTAGATCGTGACTTAGATTTTGCCACTCCTGCTTTGCTGCATGTTCTTCTGTTGTTTTCATTTTTCACAGACATCTGGCAAAAGAAAAGCAACCCTGCACCTCACAGGCATTTTAATAATTCATATTCAACTTCAGTTATTAGAATACAATAACTTCTTCTTAAAGTGGGCAGATTTTAGGAATGAAATCACAATAATTACCTCTAAGAATATGTACGAATAAAAAACATTCAGTCCTCCCATTTTTCTTATTTCATTCATTTGTACAAAAGCTTTCAGCACTATTCTCCTTGCCTTTGTTTTAGCAGAGTCTTTGCTTTTAATTGGACTGAATATTCAGCTGGGTTCAAACCCAATTCTGTATGTAAAAAAAGCTATACATAGCAACCAGCTCATCCTGGAATCCATGAAAAATAACAAGAGGGATTGAAATGACATTATTCCAAGAGCTCTCTTGCATTCGTAGGAAAACAGATTTATTGCACTTGCAGAGAAGCTCTCCCAGATAATGGAGACAGAGGGAATACTATTTAGTCCTCCTGGCTTTGTCCACAAAGCAGAGCCACGCAAGTTTCCAAGCTCATTTCATACTTGCTTTGCACTGATAGCCTGCTAGCCACTCCTGCACCAAGACCAATTTTACTTTAAGCAGTGCCACGGCAGCACTGTCCCTTTCTGCAGCCTCCTTCCTTCAGCATGCTTTGCACATCCCCATGCAATTCAACTTCACACTAAGTGGAAGCAATGGAGAATACAATGGCCTCTACAAAGCAAAAACAAAAGTGGCAGCTACAAAAGACACCTGCAAGAGCCAGGAAAGCAGGCTGAAAAGCTGACTTCAGACTCCACAGAAGGTAAGCCCAGAGGCCTCAGCATCATGCTGCAACAAGGGGCTCGACTGCATCCCCACAACCCACCCTCGTGAGCACAGCCACCCTCTCTTGGGGCTCCAATAAAATTTGGGCTCACCACATCAACACCAGGATGTTGCCCAAAGGGCAGAGCGCAGTGCCTGCCACCTGTCCAGGAAGATGCAGGCTGTGCCTTCATTCCAGGGAACAGCTTTTTATTACTTCTCTTCCTTAAAACACAGCAATTTTCATAAAGAGCATCTTTCCTGTGCTCCCACTCACAAGAAAACCAAAAAATGATCCAGACTTCTAGCACTTGACAGAGTAAGTCTCCCAGGAAGAAAAAGAAACCCCAATTTAACAAGGTGATGAATTGGTTTTGAGGACACGTGTTGTGGAACTGTTTAATGGAAGAGAACGGGGGGAGGGCAATTTTTACTTTCTCAGCAGGGAAAAAAAAAAGCCTTTCTAAGTCAAAGGCAACATGCTGAGGCTGTGGCTGAATTTTTGAAGGGTAAGGTCTCCACTCAGTCTTACCTTGCTTGTTGCCCTGCAGTGACCTCATACAGCAGTGCCAGTAGAGGCCTTGAAGTCATCATCTCCAAAGGCACAGGCTCAGATGTGTCCCCTCTGATATAGTCTGACTTCCTGGAGAGGATGGACATTTAACCCCAGGGCTACAAGCAGAGGCCAGCATGATGCAACACCACATTTTCCTGTGCCAGGTATGGCCTTTCAAGTTCCTCTTCAGAATAAAACATCTTCTTTTGGACCACAGAGGTATATGCAGCTCCAGCTTAGGCTACTAAGGCCATGATTAGATAACTTGATAAATCTGTAGCAGGTTTGAGAGCACATCTTACTGTCACATACCCTTAAGTGTTGAAAGCCTGTTGCTCCCAAAAGGTTCAGGCCACTAAACAGAAGTCACAGGAAGCAAGATGGTTTTCTTTGAAGTCTTGCTCCTAGTTGCTTAGAAATTGCAGCCCTCAAACTAAATGAGGTGAAGCTTGGCTCTCTGTAGATAAAGGTCTTACATTTGCACTATATCCAAAGAGCTCCCAGAGCACAGAGTAATTCCTCTGCACCATGCAGATTGTTGTAAGAGTTAATCACTGTAAAGCACAGGGGGGTCTTCTGGTGAAAGGCTCTAAATAAATCAAGTCCCATTTTTTTCATACAGCTTACACATCTCAAGTTTGCTGTTTGGGACTTTTTTCCCCTCTAAGAGCAAATGGAAATGAACTGAGTATTAGTGTGGCTCAGCTGTGTAGCAGATCCTTAGCTGATCTAAACGAACAGGGCTCTGACCCATGCCCCTAATTCACACCTTCTTGCCAACCCAGGAATGGGTGCTCAGTGGTGAAACACAACCAAGAGGAGTGTAGTTAATGATACAAGCCTTGACTTCAACACAGTTAAGGGCTCATCAATTTGACCTTCATTTTGATAGTCCTCATTCTAAACTAAAAGAGGTTTTTATTTCAGTATCCTACAAATTCCCCACTTTCTGTATGAACTCAAAAGCATTCCATAAGAGTCTGTGACTTGTGTCTTCTGCCAGCTCGTTTTCCCTGGTGCATTGGCATAGAAGTGTGCCCAGCAAATGCAACAAAAACCCAACACAAAATAATGACCATGTTTGGATCTAACCTAGTTTGGGAATCCCTGGGATGCAGGGGAATCTGAACTGGCTACCCAGTTCCAGCTGTGTAAAAAAAAAAGCCCTGGCTTCTTTTTAAGCTTATTTATGTACAGATCAAACAACAGACTTCCAAGTGCTTTCATTTAACTTTGATGCCAAACTTTGATGTCTTCACCATTTACAGTAATCATTTTTATGTGCATTTAATATTATTTTTTAGTCCAAAACACTACACATAAAAAGACCAACTTCATTTGAAATATGCAGCATTTTTGCCATTTGAAAACTCTGCATTTTTAATTTGTTTCTTATCAGCAGAGTACTTCTGGGGCAAAAAGAACATCAAGTTTTTAATGCCTTTCAGTTGATTTAAATTAATATTTTATGTTTGTATTCAAAAGAGCTGGCTAATAGAAGGGCACTGACATTTTTTCACCCTCTTTCTCTGGCATGTGTTATATGCAACATAATGGCTGTTTCTCAAACGTTTGGTGCTTTATTCCATGACGAGTACCCAAAAGATGACATCTCCACACAGTTTAATCCACTTGGATCACTGCTCAGAAGCCCTGTGCCCAAGCTGGAGAGGAGAGGTACACCCCAGCCTCTCAAGATGAAGAGGATAATATATCAAACTTTTGCTTTAGAAGCAAATACCTACCTTTGTGTGCTTGAAAGCTCTGTCCCCCGAAAATAACAAAGTAGGAGAGCATGTCTCTCCCTAATTCTGTATTGCTGCCGAGCTCTTTCCAAGAACACAGAAAGCCAGAAATAAGAGTGAAGCTTTTAATCAAAAGGGGCCTGAATGATTTCTATTGCATTTAATAACCACTTCATCACTGTCACAAGAGGAAAGTGCTGTACTGGATTCCACAGCTGACAACAGTGTTGAGGTGGAGGATAGTCTTCAATTAGGAAGCTATGCCCCTCTCCTTTTAAAACTGATGTAGGAGTACAGTCTCTGAAGTTACTTTTTCACTGCTGAATGCTCCAGAGGCTGGTAGCAATCTAGTACCACTAGGAATGGAGCTCAGTTTGCATTTATCATTGTATTTATCAGAATTAAAGTCAGAGTGATGCCACAGGCACAATGTCCAGATGTCTTCCGAGATTCTCTTAAAGACAGTACTCTATGACTGCTAAAGAAGCTGGGAATCATTTCCAGTAGGCATCTGCTATCCAAAAAATGATAGCTAACTTAATACCACTTTAAACACTCAGGTTTAACCTATAGGATTCACTAAACATAGAGATGAACCCTGGGCTTCCAAAACCAAAAATAGCTTTTTTGGTTGAGATTCCTGCCATGGTACCTCTGTTTAGAGCACAACTAACCTTCAGCTCACCGAATCAAGAACATACCTTCAAGCAGGAAGAACTACCCACATATTGTAGCAAACATTTTCTTTTTTGGTGTTTGTGTATATACACTGTTACAGCCCTAAACTTCCCCATGGATCTCAGAATTTAATGGGCACATACAAACCAGTTTATGTTTCCCAACAGAAACTACTGGAGTCAGCGGGGGCCAGCTGCACAAAGGAGCCAGCAGCACATCACAACCTGCTTATGCAAAGTTCTCACAAGGAGAATTTTAGAAAAGCTGTGGAAGCATTAACTCTTCTACAACTGGTTAACAGGGAGCAGATGAACAGCTCAGAGAGGAGCTTAGAGGAATGTAATTACATAGCTGAGTCTACACAGCACAGACTACCGCAGTGTTAACGCCACACTTCTACAGAAAGAAACCATTTATGGCATTATCCAAGAGGATAGAGTACCAAGGAGAAAGTTTTCCTCTGTAGGGCAGATGAAGGAGGAGGAGCGCACTGAGAGGCAATCATTAGTAAAATAATTGGCTGCCTGCTTTGCACAGTTGCCACAAAATGTTTACGCTGTCAGTGCCACCAATGTGTTGGCTTGCCAAAGTCACAGCTGTGCCAAGGAACTGTCTGCCACGGGGGCTGCTGTTGCATTTCACCTTGTGGGTACACGAGCCATCCCTAGGTCAGCACCCTTATTCTGCTACCCCAGAAACTGTATTGGAAAAAATTATTATTGGCCTCCTCCTGAAATTCTGGCTCTTGTGGCTGCTGTCACGAACAAATACAACATCTGAAACCTGCTTTTGAGAAATGAAGATTCTATGATGCCTGATAAAGGACCTGAATTAAGTATTTTAAAATGAAGTAGTAATGATTTGGAAGGTTCTGTGTTAGAAAACAAGACCTGTTGTTTTTTCCTGCTAATGTTTTATGTTCAGGGGCAATGATACTGTCTTTAGTGTACTGAGGGTTTTGGTTTTTTTTTTTTAGAACTAATAACAAAGCACACCTTAAAGAAGGAAGGATGCCTTTGTTTCATATCAAAGAAGACAGACATAGAAAAAAATTCCTAAGAGACCCAGAAATGGTTAACTGAGCACAGGCACTCATTGCAAAAATTTAATCAAGAAGTCTCACTTATCAGTGAGAAATCATATTAAAGAAGTGTATCGTTGAGGAAGGAAAGACATGCACCACAAAGTAACTTACTGATACACTTCATGTGCAAAGGCAGCTGCTGAGAGCACGATCTTGAACGATGCTGCAGGCTCCCTGCAAGTCAGTGCTGCGCTCAGTTCTGGGGGTGTTGAGCATACTCAGCACACTGCAGGATCTACCTCTAATGGCTATCTGATCCAAAACCCAAACTGTTAAATGAATAAAATCCCTGCATGCTAGATCAGGACATGAGAAGATTGCCTGCGTTGCTGAGAGATTAAGATTATCAAGTGAATAAATCTAGCATGTGATAGATAAAACAAATACCCATTAAAAATATAAATCTCTCAACAGTAGGAATAGAAATGCATTCCCAGCACAGACTCTGAAAGCCTTCAAAAAGACAGGCATATTCAGCATCAGAACAGATGGAGAAGACAAAATATAATTGCTTTCCAAGCATCCATGCCTACATAAGTAGTGAGCACAGGCCCCCTAAAGAGACAGATAATAAGAGCAGAAGAAAAATGAAGAGTATCTTTGAAACACCAAGGACTTAATGAGAACAGGTGGGAATCTCTGCTTTGAAATGTGACATACTAGAGACAAACTCAGACATTTCTAGCTACTTAGCCAATAGGTTTGTTGGTATTTCTGTGATCTTGAACAGAAAATTTCACTGACTTTTGTAGGCAAGAGAGGTGTAACCACACCAGACTTCTGACCCTTATGCTTGGCTCCAGTCAAGGAGCCACAAGTAAATCCAAGTTCCACATCATTTTATCCCTTCCCTTTGCTGACTTTGGAAATCAGTTTGTTTCACACTCAGATTTCTCCCAAGTGAAGCCCTGAGTCCAGTCCTGCCGGGAGGACCCTGGCTGCGAGCTCAGGACTGCCTTCCCCTGCCCATGCAGCAGGTTCTTCTTTAGACAGTCCAGCATTCAGGCTCACTGAACTAGTGACACACTCCAGCCTGAAAAACAGAAAACCACTTTTTAAGCCCATGGAGAGAACAAGAACCATAAGGAATAGCTGGAAGCTAAAGTTATGCAAGCTATGATACAGCACACTGACAAAAGGCATTTAGCTGCTGGAAGGAACTGCCACAAAGCAGATGTCTCACCTCCATTCTGCACCACAGTGGGGTTCAGCTACTCCCCCTTTCAGCTGAAAACTCCTGTCTTTTCTGATTTACAGGCCTTTTAAGAATTTTCCAGTACACTTTCCTGTACTGGAATGATTCGGGGAACTCAAACTCTGGAAGAGAGGGTAGCAGGACAAGGCTCATTATTAGCAATTTAAATCAGCCATGTGTGGGGGTTTCTGGATTTGTGCCAGCTCTACCTTCAGAGTTTAGGACACACAGTGTGAGGAGAAGTAGGACTTCTGTGCGTGCTCTCAAGCTGTTCCATTACACCTGATTTATAGCATGCCACTACTTGTTCTAGCCCATAACCTTGGGCCAGTACATCTTCCCTCGTGTAGTTTACAAACTACCCAGTTCATATTAATGCACTACCTTTACGTGGGGAAAAGAGAAGGTGAGGAATTGGGGGCATCTAGAAGAGCTGGGTTTGAACAGCAATCCTTTAACAGCCCACAGCAGTGCACTTCACAGTCCACTCCATTGTAATTCAGCTAAGGTTTTAATTTATATGGCCTGCATACAGTAAGGACCTATGTTTGTCTTGCTCTGAAGGAGATAACCAACAGGAGACATGTAGACCAGCTGAATACTTCAGTGGAGTTTACCACAGCAGCAGGTACAAATGCCTTTAGTTCACTCTTAGCTAGCTTACAAGTTTGAGTAATAACAAGCCAGAAAACTGCTTTCTGAGTTTTCTATTAGGAGATAAAAATATCATCCATGTAACAGAACAGTTTCCTAATGGCAAAGGAGTCCTCACCAGTGCAAACAGAACAGCAAGGAGAGCTGGAACACAGGTGCCACAGTACTCACTGCAATTCTGATGAGCTACCTAAAAAGGATGTGGGACTTACAAGAACATCAGGCTGAACATGAACCAACAACACATTCTCATCACAGATACAGCAAACTGCATAACTGTCTCCATTAAAAGCATGGCCAGACAAGGGAAATTATTTCCTTCTCATCAGTGCTGGTGAAACTGTACCTGGAACACTGAGTCTGGTTTTAGGTCCCCCACTGCAACAGAGATGGGGCAACTGAAGGAGACACAGCATAAGGGCTAGAGAATGAGGTTTATGAGGAGCCGGGCTTGTTCATCCTGCCAAAAAGGTGCTTAGGAGGGTGATCTGATGAGTTGTAAGGTGATAGTCAACCACCTTTCAGTAGCACCAGTGACAGAAGAAAGGACAAGGACAAGAGAGTACAGCTTGAGAGACTCAGGCTGGGCTTTGCAAGAAGCTGTCCAGGCTACCAGAGAGGTGGCTGGATTTCCAGCATTGTTAGACAGACAAAGATGACTTGATGTGGTTTTGAATATGGTCCCAACTCCAAGCTAATTTAAAACAATGATATCATATGAATACCAATATGGTTTAAGCTTCCATTTAATTGATTTTAGAGGAAGGAAAAAGGGAGTGAACCTAGGTTCACAGGACATTCATTTCACCACACAGAACTTGATGGCTGTACTACACAGAGGTAGCACCCACTGATGCAGCAGTTGCTCAGATGCTCTGCCCCATGTTCTGTCTTTAGTTTCAAGAACGCTCTGTTCAAGTGCATTACACAGATTCCCAGATTAATTTCCCCAGCTAGTACTCTGAGGTGGATGCCCCATTTGCCCAGTGTAAAGTTACACTCTCCTTGGCTCGGTCTCTTCAATGGCAGCCCACCCTCTGTATTAGCATACAACTTCCTTGAAACAAGAGAGTTGATGTTACAGAGCAAACACATCAAGCTCTGCACGTGCTGACTGCTCCCAAGAGACACCTTGTTCCTTACTTCAGTCTGCTCAAAAGTCACTTCCTGAAATTTTCCCTCCTTCCAGGTTATTTTCCCTACCTAAGGATCCAGCAAACAGGAACTCATGCTATCCTTATTATTGCTATTACAGTGTCTTTAATTATTTTAAATGACACAACTGAAGTGTAGCGGGACATACCTCACTCAGCAATAAAGGTTTGTTCTTTAAAAAGCCAGAAATAGGGGCATGCAGGACTATAGCTCATATGCTGAAGAATGTCACACTCTCTATGGTTCATTGAGGATATTAGGAGTAACCTTATTTCTAGTTAGAGGAGAATTCCATTTGCCAATGACTTTCCAGCACTCCAGCAGTGGCTTTTCATAGGGACTGGCAGAAAGCAAACCACAATTCCTACAGCTCCTTCACTCCAGTCACTGAAGGATTTTGCAAGAAACTCCACAAAGCAGAGGTGGCAGGACTGTTACACACCTTCCGTTTGTGCAAACAGGGGAAATCAGATTTGTGCTGCGTGACCTTGGTCTAGTCCAGTTCATGCCAGGTACAGCAACAGAGCTGAAGCACTGGGCAGAACGTGCCTCTCTGTGCCCAGGTAACACCCCAGCCCTAACACAGTCCAGCTCACAACAGCAATCTCCAGTACAGACCTGACCAGAATCAGAGGTCTTTAACTGTCCTGTCATTGTCTGTCAGACTCACATTTATCTTCCATGGTGATCACTTTATAACTATACTCCTGAGTCTTTCTTTTGATGAACTACCTCCTCAGTAACTGCTCAGGAGCTTCATAAAGGAAGAAAAAAAAAACCATATCCAAAAAGACATCAGGCTGACAAAAGTGCTTCAGCTTTCTCGCTGGATACTTTAAAATGTTTATGGAGGAGCCCAACAGCAGGTTTTTAAGTTTTCCTCAATTAAATCTCACATTGCTGATCACAGCTCACAGTTCTGCTCTCTTCAGATTTCCCTGAAGTCTTCCTACACCTTCACGCATACTTGCTCCTCCTCCAGTTTCTGTAACATCAGCACACAGACAGACAGACAGACAGACAGACGGTGAGTTTACAGTGCCCCCAGACGTCACTAACAAAATTAGCATCATCAGAGGCCTAGGTGCCTCTCTCCCTCCCTTCTGGGGATGGTTCATTTAAGAATGCTCTTTTACTGGAGGTCACAGCAATAACCGATCTTCTGCCTAAGACTTATTGCAGTTGGCATAGACTTTTATGTCTGAATCCACACCAAATATTCATCTGAAGTGTAGATGTACAAATTTATCAAGAAAAAACAGTGGAATAAAAAAAAATTTCTATAGAGAACTTGACAGTATAAAAGCTTTATCACCAGATCTTACTGAATTTTAAGAAGGTTTAGGCAGTGTCCCATACCAATGTTCTGATGCACCTATCACAGAAAGCACCTCAGACACCCACCATCCTAGCAAGGAAAGGCAGAGCTCCAGCCAGCTCAAGCCCCTCATCTCCATGGCCGTGGAGCTTCCTCAGCCAACACCTTCAAGACAGAAAAGGGTACTAAGGAATAAAATGGATACTGAAAAGCATGCACAAAAGAATCTTCCCACTTATTGTTCTGAGAGAGCAAACAAGAATGACAAGCAACAACCTTGCTTTTTGACTGAAAGTTTTTAGAGGCCCAGGTTCATTTAAGAGAGTGTCAGGGTCACCAGCTGCATCATAAAAGAGCTGGAAGAGACATCAGTCACATTCTCACTTCTCTCCCCATCTGCAGCTTTGTAACTTGAGCAACAGTATCTGTAAGGATACAACCTTGTCTGGAGGTCCATAAAGGATCTAAAGCAACTACAGCAGGCAAGAGAAACATATTGGAATAGAGTATCTAGAAGCCAGATTTTCCATGCTTAGATGGCATGTGCTTATTAAGCTTTGAATTATTTTACAATTCCTTAGTCTTCTCTGAGATCAGTGACCCACCCCAAAAGATTAAGTCATTTAAGTTCACTACAACTTGCAAGAGATTCAGTATGACAAAAGAGTTTAATGGGAGCTGGCAGAGCAAAGCACAGCTGTTTATCATAGCACTCCAGGAACAGCTCTTCAAACACACATCAGGGACTAAAGAGATAGAGAGTTTTATCGGGAACATACCTTGCAGACAAAAGTTACTAAATCATGGCTTTAAAGCAAGTAAGTGCACTGCAGAAAAACAGACTGCAAACAAGCACCCATTAATGGAATTGGTGTTCTTGTGCAGCTTCACAATGCCCTAACACTCTGACATCATGAGACCCTTTCTTCTGCAGTTAAAAGAATCAGCTGTATGCCACCCTCATTAAGCCAACAAAGCGAATTTGTTTCCTTACAAGAACTGTCCCTTTACCATGTTCAAGTACTGATCAAAGTAATCCCATGTAAGAAAGGCTACCACTAGCTGGGGTGGTAAAAAAGACTTAACAGAGGTAAGCAATCGATCTCCCATTCCAGTGTTCCCAGAACAGAAAAGAAAGGTCTAAGTATGAGCTATTCGCATAAACAAGCAACTACTGATTCTCTTTTTATGCTAATGTTCATGATCTTTGGCCATCTGAGCTGAAAATTTGACTGGGTGAAATGAGATTCCCCTTATTGACCTGTGTTTTTCTTTTCAAAGAAGTAATGATAAAAATGGGATTGTTTTCAGAGCACTGAAAGCCTGATTAGTATATGCAACAAGCCATTCCCTATTAAATCCATGGAGAATTTTGCTCACCTCAACATTGCAGAAGCAATTTGTTTCCAGACAGTGCAGAATAATTAGTTCTCTTTCCACCAAGACACACTTTTCTCCATATTGTGCCCGTTACCATACTGAGGTTCCACAGAGAACAGCCTGAACTCCATGCACATACCAGACTATTAATGCCATGGTCAGAATCAAGAAGAGTTTCAACATGCTGCAAGTTTTCACTGCCTCTCCTCTCTGACAAACTAAACATTGCCACCTACCGACTCTGCCATACCATGAACCTTAAATGAGTTTTTTTATTCCTCACTCCCAGGCACAATGCCCAAGATGCACAACAGGGGCTGTAAGGAAAGAGCATTACAGTGCAGATGAAGAAACCATAAACTGATGCCTGATAATCTCAGCTATTATTGTTACTTGTTTTGTTTCATTGTTGTACTTTAAGATGTCAAATTTTAGTAATTTTAGTCCAAGTCTTAATCTTGCAATGTGATTGTCAGGCATATACTTTTACAATAAAAGACCCAACCATACAGAGACAACCATGTGAATTTGAGGACAACCACAGCTCCTTACAAGCTTCATAATGGCACCCTGTGTTCTAGATTTGATAGTCCAGGGCAAAGCTTGAATGCTGTGGTCCAAGTAACTCAGAAAAAGTAACATCTATAGCTGCTTTTCCAAGATTTTTCCACACCTATAGCTTGACAAGTAAGAAAAACCACCTATGATCATTCTTGCATCATCCAGCTCCAGCAGCACCAAAAAATTTAACCAAAACACCATTTTAATAATTCTTTTATATAATTACATTTTTAAACAAGAAATACCTATACAGTCACATAAAAGTTTGTCACAGTGTATGGACAAGGGTTCTGCTTCGCAGCTGCTGCACGTATTCTTTTGCTTGGTCAAAACCAGTCCTTGGTGGCTCTGGAGGAGGAGGAGGACCTTCCACCAGCTTCACAAAGTAATGGCACCTGACGATTTTCATGATGCCAAACATGCCTTTGCCGTGGTACCGAATGCGCTTCACGTAGCGGCCTCTGCCCGTCACCGACTCGGCTGGAGGAGAGAGCCAGGGGAGAAGAGACTGTTCAGTCAAGAACCAGGCACTACACATCTGCAACTGAAACATGGCCTTGCCAGTGCATTTCTCATGACTGCATATAAAAAGTTAATTCTGCTTGGGCTTCTCTCCTCCATCTCTCTTCTGTTACGTTTAGCAGATTACTACTACGGAGGAACCCACGAGTTGAATTAGCACTCTTCAGAAGCATCAAAAAGGGGAATTTCAAAAGCGTGCATGCATGAAAAGATAAATGTCTGGTAAAGGACAGATCCAAAGGAAGCTACACTGAGCACTTGCTAGATTATACAGCTCTTCTGAAGGTGGTATTAATTCCATTGCTTTTCAGTAGTTTGTGTCGTGAATTCCTGTAGGCGTCTTACAGACTTCATTTTCCCTCCTCACTCCCTTTATTGCATTCATCACAGGTATTTTCATTATCTACACATCCAGTACTGCACTAGCAGATAAACCTTCTTATGGCAGAGGCCTTGAAGGCTCCAAAGAATTCTAATCAAATCTGCTCTACAATCCAGGTTACTTTAAGCCTACGATGTCAGCTTAATAACATTTACACCATATTGGGCAAAACAGGAATTTTTTTTAACTTGGACATAAAAACACCTAAAAATAAACATTTATCTAGGCAAGCAAGTGCTGTAGTTCTAGATTATTACAGGATAAGCTTGTAATAACAAAGCCTTTCTATTAAGAAATCTACTATCAATATTAATTTACTTTTATACTGTTTCTTAGGGACGTTTAGATGCTTGCAAATCCAGTAGCAGTAGCCACGGACAAACCTTCCAGCATTAATGTTTGCTGAGAACATTAAAAAGTAACAACAGTTTGCTTCTTGCTGTCTAGTCTTTCATAATCAGGGCAAACACCTTCTTCAGGACTTTGTATTCACACAGGGAGCAGAAATTCCACTCTCAAATGCACCTTAAAAACAACACACCTAGTAGATGCCAGAAGAACACCAGTCAGACACCAACTACAACCAAGTGCTGGCTGAAGGCTCAACCACCACACTGACTTCAGTGGTGCTGCAAGTCAGAAGCACACCTGCCATGTTTTGGTAAAGATAAGTTTACCAGAAACTATCCCCTATTCATTTCTGCTGATCTGAAGCAACAAAACCTTAAGGATAAGGCTTTTTGGTAGGGTAAGATGACATTTTTCTGCATTAAAATAAGAAGAAAACGTACCTATATGTAAATTAGATTTGAATTCCACGTTGTGATTTCTTACTGCCATCTCCTGAGCTTCTAACAGAACCTGAACCAAAAGGAAAAGAAATGGAAATACTGAGTAGGAGTTTAAGCAATACTGTTTCTCATCTCTAGATAACACGGAAGAAATTGCAAGTTTAAGGCAGTTACAGAAAAAGTATTCTAAAGAGAACAAAATTGTTCAAAGATAGAAATCTTTCACCTAAGTGTGTTCTTTGCATACAGACTGAAAAGCTTCAGGACAACTTTATTACACTTTTAGGGAGGAAAGGGAGTGGAAAAGATGGTTCCCACCAGCATTTGTCAGCCTTCTATCCATCAACCTTTGCCTAACTAGATACCAGACTAGAAACAAACTCCAAGGTGGGCAAAATGAACTTAGTCCCTTCAATATTTTCAGCTAATACCCAGTATTTCTTTTTCATTATTGTGCCAGAAATCAATGCTTTGGCCAAGAAAATGAGTAATTGGAGACTCCTGACAACCACAGCATCAGGAAAAGCTTTCATGCCATTGCAGAACTCAGTCCTTTCCCTAATGATAATTCTTCATCTCTTCCCACTTTAGGAACCAAAGCACACAGATGTAGCAGCTGCTATTGACAGGGATTCTGCATTATTTACCACGAACTCAACACCCTTACAGAGGGTGCCCACATGTAATTTACTATCATTACAAGTCAAAACAGCCAGCACAAGTGACCTCTGCATATTCATAAATCACATTACATGAATGCTACAAAAATGTTATTTGAATGTGCTCCCCATAGGCTTAACAGAAACACACATTAAACATTTCTAAACTTCTGGTGATAGGTCTTTAAGGCTTTCTTGAAACTAGGAGTGTTAAAGAATACTACTACATACCTCTTTGATCACCTTTGCTCCTTTTTTATCACTAAATTCCAACTGAGCAAGAGCCTGATCAATGGACATTCCTTTTATCTGCAATCAAAGTGTTAAAGTTAACTTCCACAATCACAAATATTCATCATCTCCTATTTAGAAGATGGTATTTAAATTATTCTGCCACTATAAAGAGCAAACCAAAAGGCTTTTTGTTTCCTTCATCTCCATTTCATCAATGTAATATCTAACATACACAACTTCTGAGCTAAATATTGAATAAATCTTGATAAAACATACTTTTTTTTTTCTTAAACACAGCCCATTGCTATCCTTCAAAGTTCCCCTCACCATCTATTACTAGGCAGAAACCAACATGAAAACTCTTCCACAGTGCATATCTGCACAGGCTCCTGAGCACACATCTGAGAGCAAACGAGGACAGAGCAGCTAAAGCAAACCTCAAACAACTGTTCTCCTGCACAGATGGATGCTCCTCCCCAGGACGCTATTACGAAGACACTGATTAGGCTGTGATTGAACTAGGCTGTTAAGGCAAATACAACAATTAAATTTTGCATCCTAACAAATGCAAAGTACTTTTTGCTTACCAGTTTTGCCAGATACCACATCTTATCTTTGCTGTATTTTATTTCCCTCCGACAGTGATAGATTTCCTAGGTGCAAGAAGAGTTAGAGGATCAGTGATCTGGGGATGAACACAGGAACAAAGCACACATATCTGCCCCACAATCTATTTCCTTAACAGGAATACAATAAGTCTGACTCCCCCTAGTATACCATCAACACACCAAATCAGGCATTCCTCTGACAGTTGAAACCAAAAGCATTAAAAAAAAGTAGCTAACATACAGGAAATCTTAATACAATCTTAAGATAATTAGTTTATAAACAGAAGTTGCTGAAAAAGCTACCAGAAGGTTTTTCATCATCTTTTCCTTTCCTTCTCCCTACCTTCTGATGCAGCCCAAGACTGACATGCCCACTCGGTCTTAAAAATATTACTCTCTTGTCAAGTTAATTTACTGGGATAGTGACTAAACAACATAAATAGAATGAACTTAATTAGCTTTTCAGAAGTTTCAAGTTTGATTGGCATGAGAAGTTGTCTCTAAAGACCCACTTAACATTATTGCTGTACCAAAGGGAAACAAAACTAGCTAGTAAACTTTAACATCAATACAAATTTGAAAAAGATGGCATTCTTTATGAGCAGGTAAAAAAACCCCTGATTTAATAACCATGTTGGTCGATAGCTGCATTTTCACACACACTGCAACAGTCAGCACAGTACACAGCACATATTTCTGCATCCTAGGCACGGTGTGCACAGAGGTGATAAATGCTCAAGGCCCACAAGAACCCATGTCCAAAAAAAAACCCTTTTTAAGATGCAAACACTTCACTTTGCTGAGCAGTATGCCTAACAGAGGCCACAACAGATTAATTCCCAATGAAGAACAATTACAAAAAAGGAATTCCAAAATATCAGTTCTCAAGAGTGAGAAAAAAAAAAAATGTAGAATTAACCTAAAATTCTGCCAGGTTGTGCTGTAGAGAAAGCAGCACTGATTAGTCCCTTCAGGGATCAAGTGCACAACACTCACACAAATTAAGAGTCTTGCTTCTGTTTGCATTTAACTGTACCTCCCAGTTATAAAACAATAATCAAAGGGGACAGAGAGAAACAGGCATAAACCTACTGTTGTCAAAAACTAATCTTTTGGTACCTTTGCTCTTTGCATCATATTAGGTAGGTGATCACTTGCAAGAAGCTTGAAGCTCCAACATAGTTCAAAAATAGAAAACTTTCAACATCATGTTAACTTTTACAACATAAATATGCCAAACTGACCAAAAACTTCAATAACAAAGGCATAATCTATCAAACCAGTGCCTTGTGGAGCCACCCAGAGACAGTGACAATCTGTACAGAAGCTGCTGAACACCAAACAGGTTTGGGAATTCACAGGCATGTCCTTACAGCTGGTCTGCGAGGTTCCCCGGGCAGCTGTGGAGGGTAAACAATCCTGTTCTTTTTCTCCCACTTCCCAATTTGCTGCAGAGACGTGCTGGTGTGGATGCATGACAGAGGAAAAAGGCCACCCAATGGTAGCCACCTGCAAGACAAGACCAGAATCTTTGCTGACGACTGCAAGAGTTCTTCACCCCTACTCAGTTTATCTGGAAAACTGTGACCTCACCTGTATGGATAAGGAGATCTGACCCATCTGACTACTCACAAAATAAATCCATTTAAGCCCTTTATAATTTACATTGAAAGGGCTTCTTAATTCAACAAGAAGCCTCTGGCACATGGTGAGACTCCACACTCAGTGTCCCCAGACTCCCCAGGAGGACTCTGGCACCACTGTGTTCTTACGGGGGGGGATGTTACCCACACACACAACTTACATTTGCTCCAAGACCAGGCAATACCTACTCAACTTCTACAAACTGCATTTTTTAGCAGTAAAAACGTCTAGTTTCTCAAAGAGCTGAGCATCAATGGAGTATGAGAAGTTTATAAACATCCTGAAATCTGAAGGGCAAGATTTTCTAAGCTATTTTCAAAATGCAATCAGTAGCAAAAAGCTCCAATTGTCAGAATTGTCAGGCAGCTCCTCTCCAACCTTTTTTTTCTCTCCAGAAAAAAACAGGCTTCTTGCCCCTTGCTGACTAGATGAAGCAGTACTGGGCAGCAGCCACTCCTAACTGCAAGGAATTGACCAGTTCAAGGCCAGGTACTGAGTTTTACTAAGGTTTCATGAGCTGGTGTGAGTAGCCAAATCCTGCAAAGTACTTCAAAAACAACCAGCAAACAGCAGACATCAATTAGTTTCAAGAAGATGCTGTACACCTTAAAGTTTTCATATCCTGTCCGTGGGGAGTAGCATCATATACAAATTTAAGTGTTATGAAATATTTTTTTCCAGATATTTAGAAAAAGCAGTTTGTTTACTTAATGCTTATATGAATTAGTATAGGAAAATATTTGTTGAACACATGAATATAATTTTGCAATTTAACAACTTAAGTAGTAATGACCTAAATATTGTCTTCCTGGTTTTAGCAGAATATGTTAATATATTTGACAAACTAAGGAATTTTACAGTCCTCTGTTTAAGGTAATCCAATGTCACGTGAAGAGCAGCTATATCATAATTTCAGAACAAGAAAGAGGACACAAACACTGTAAGCAAACGAAAACAGCAGCAAGCAACAAATAAAAGTACATGATAGATGGGTAAGGGAAACAGAAATAAAAAAACTGAGCACCCTTTTAGAAAGCATCATACGTAAGCAGCAAGTGGGAGACACAGAAGTCTACAAAAACTGAGTAAAACATCCAGTCAGCATGTCAGAGTAGCTGCAAGGCAGTAAGCAAAGCACAGGCAACATTATCCTTTCTTCTTCCTCCGGTGGTGCAGGTCTCTGCAATTTACCTCCAGGGGCTCTAGGAGGGACCAAAGCTCTGCACTTTGAGAACCCACAGATCCTAAGTCAGGGACACGGGCCGCAGAGACCAACGCTCCCCCGGCACGACTCAGCCGTCCCTGCAGGCTGAGGGACCAGATCAGCCACGACGGACACGCAGCGACCGGGGCGAGCACGGAGGCGAGCGACAGGCCCGTGTTCCTGTGACCCGCGCCACGAAGCCAGAGACAGTCTGGATGCCCCTCAGAACGGGTCAGAAGAAGGGGACAGGTCCCTCACTCCACGGCCTCCAAGTGCCCAGAAAGGCGCTACGGCGGCCCGGCGCGACCCGCCCCC
>NW_008602687.1:0-47318 GCF_000691845.1 Merops nubicus | reverse complement strand
GCCTGCGCCCCGTTTCTCCCGATTCCGCTGGTGCGACTCCTTCGACTGAGGCGGTGCCCCCCTCGCGGTGCCATGTGAGGGGCCTGTCCGGGGCAGGGATGGGGATGATCCGTAGCAGGTGCAGGGGCCGCTTGTCACGCAGTATAGCGAGCTAGTGAGCGACCCAGCGTTGGGACCGTCCTGGTGTCGCCCCAGCCTGGCCAGCCGGTTACGTAACGTCCTGCGCACGGAGCTCTGCTGGAGACAGAGCGCTGCGTCCTCCTCAGCCCCGGAGTCCCGGCATGCGGGGACACCCCGGGAGCACAGCTTTCCTTTGCAGGACAGGCAGGTCTCAAGGACCGTATCTCTCTTTGCATATGTTGTTCGCAGGGTAGAAGAACTCTAGGCAAGCACTGGATCCTTTCTGGCCAAAACAGTGGTTCTGAATCTTTCCAGTACTGGCTATATGGACCTGTGCCATTGAGTCTGATGCCTGTATACAAATGTGTTCTGTGTGTTGACAAATTCTTCAGTGCTTACTTGAAAGCAGAGTGGGAGAACTGTGTTGACGACAAGCTTGTGACTAAAACTTCCCTTGCAGAAAATCGTTATTCCTTGTAATAAAGAGTTGCTAAATCCTTCTCAGTGTACTTTTGCAGTAGAACTTCAGTACAACATGCCGTTATCACACTTAGAAAAAGTCTTTTTTAAAGACAATTAAAGGCTGTGAAGTAAAGCCTCGTACCCTCCCGTCTGCATCTGTAATTAGCAGTGTCATATGCATTCTATCTTCATTGTGTATCGTCACCTGTTACTTTGTCCTCAAGTGTTTTCAGTGTGCCTCATCTATACTGAAGAACATAGTGTTGTATTATTCATTTCTGTGTTCTCCGAAAGTGGAACGTTTAGTTGCAATCTCCAGCTGTGTTTCTTCACTTCTTTTCTACATGGAACAACTGTCTTAGCTTTTCTTAGCAGGAGGGAATCAGACCTATGATTATGCTCTGAAGGTTTCTTACTGTTTCCTCAAGACTCTTGGCTATTTCTACAGCTTTCTGTTAAAGTTTCAGGTAGTGAGTGTCTTCCATGTGCAGAAATGAAGAGAGATGCCTCTTTTTTAAAGTCGTTGTTGTAGGTTGCTGGATTTTTTTTTTTCCCCCAAATATTAATCTAGGTTGTGCTCAGCAATTATTTAAAACTTGGAATAGAATTTATACTGACTTATGGATTAAAATAAAAAGGGCACACCTTTTTGCTAGGTTATATGGAGTAATTTAAATGTCACAGCATGTTTTTATCAGTAATGAAGATAAAAGCTTAAGTTTTTGAAGTCAACATTTCAGAACTGTAGTAGTGGATTAAACCTCTGCTATATATTTAATGAATTAATGTTGGCTGCTATTTTTTTTCTAATTGTTCTTTGGAAATGTCTCTCCTTATTTTGTTCCAGGCTTGATGTTACAGTTCTTCTGATTCTGAGTTTGCAGACCGGAAGCTGAGGTAAGATATGCTGAAATCTTTATACATTTGTGGAAAAACTTTCTCTGAAGCTGTTATGGGATTTGTTGGAAAGAATGAAGAAATTTCTAATTGTTTTGCTTTCCTCTCTTCAGTGAGAAAACAAATAATGTTTGACAAGGGAGGAGTAATTCAGAGCAGAAAACGTGTATGCTATGGTTAGCTGTTTTCCATCATTCGAGAACCTATTTTCTCATCGTGTGAATCTTGTTCAGCATTGGGATAAAGGATAACGACTCTATGGATATACAGAATTGTTCACCATGGTAAAACTCGCCAACCCGTTGTATACAGAGTGGATTTTGGAGGCAATCAAAAAGGTAAAGAAGCAAAAACAGCGTCCTTCAGAGGAGAGGATATGCAATGCAGTGTCATCTTCACACGGTTTGGACCGTAAAACTGTTCTGGAACAATTAGAGTTGAGTGTTAAAGATGGAACTATTTTAAAAGTCTCCAACAAGGGTCTCAACTCCTACAAGGATCCTGATAATCCTGGGAGGATAGCACTTCCAAAGCCTCGGAATCATGGCAAGTTGGATGGTAAACCAAATGTGGACTGGAATAAACTTATCAAACGGGCAATTGAGGGCTTGGCTGAGTCTAGTGGCTCATCCTTGAAGAACATTGAGCGCTTTTTGAAGGGTCAGAAAGATGTGTCTGCATTATTTGGAGGTAGCGCTGCCTCCATTTTTCACCAGCAATTACGATTAGCTGTCAAACGTGCTGTTGGCCATGGTAGGCTCCTTAAAGATGGACCTTTGTACCAACTCAATGCTAAAGCAACCACTAATGCTGATGGGAAAGAGAGTTTTGAGTCTCTTTCCTGTCTCCCTCCAGTGTGTCTCCTTCCCCACGAAAAGGATAAGGTAAGACCCAGTTTGCATGGGCATTCTCTTGTGATTGATGAAATGTGTCAATACAGAGTTGCAATTTGAGGTCAATGATTCATTTAACTTCCATCTTGTAATTTAGAAATTACTAATATGCATTTAGGATTTACTGTGTCCAAATTTCTAAGCATGATCAGAGGAAGTGTAATAGATTGTACTTTGGGCTTGAAAACTGCAGACAACCTACTGTGTGAAATTTGTCTTGATGCTTCTGCACAGTGGAGTTGAATATATGATAGCAGGCTTACGATACTTACGTTAGCAAAGTAGAGGAAGTAAGCCTCCTCACTTTAAGGTGAGGTGAATTTGTGAAGCAAACTTGAGATCATTTCTTATTTTCATGTTTTTATTTGACTGTCAGTTCAGCTTACTTTAATACAGATAACATGGTGAAGCACTGATCAGCAATTGCCACCTCATGTTGTCATAGAGACTTTTTTGTTCACAATGAAAAAATCACCTTCTGTCCCAGAACAGCTTTGTTGTGAAATAGGAAGAAAGGTGTATAGTACATAGCAGCTGAAAAGAAGAGTAAAATCAGAGGATGTAGAGAGCCTGGAAATGCTGGAACGAACGCTTACAGGCTTCTATTCTTTCATGTGCGTAGCCCCTCCGCTCCCCCTCATCTTAAATATAGTTCAGTGTACAAACCAAAGTATTTTTCTGTTGTGTTGTTTTATTTTTTTTTTGCTTTTATCCCCTTCTTTCTTCCATCCTTCTGCATGCCTATAGTCTCTGATGCTACACTCCAGCCTCAGGATGAAGTAATTGGAGTGAAATTCATACCCTGTCAGTATCTTTGCTGTCCTTGTGCTATTGTGGAAGCAGAGTGAAATGGGATTCTGTCTTTGTTTATTAAAGACTAATTTGCCAGTAATTCCTATCTTTGCACTACTAGTCTCCAGGACTTCTGGAATGTGAAAATTTTTTCTATCCATAGTAGATCAAATTTCCAACACTGCTGAAGAATATTTCTTGTTGTATGTATCCTCTTCAAAGATTAGTTATTTCAGTGTGTGCTGCTCATGTTTTTTCAAGTAAATTCCACGTTCTGGTGAGAAGGTTGCTTTATCTTCTATTAGGGTTTCAAGGCGTAAAACTATTGTAGCTGTCTTCCTAAAAAAAGAAAATTCTGTACAGCTGCTTTATCAACTTTAGTGAAACTTCGTTGAAGTTCTAATTTAACTGTGGATGCTCTACTGTAGATGGAGTATTTAACTAGTCAGAATTGTGTTGTGGGCTGGTGGAATGTAGGCAGTAAGTATTTCTAAGCTGTAAATTCCAGCAGCTTCCTCTGTCCTTTTTTTAAGGATTCTGTCTACAAGTGTTTCCTATGTACCTCTCTGACTGTAGCTGTAATGAAAACAGTATAGCTGTAAAATGGTATGAAAATTGGATGTAAACAAGCCTGGCACATGAGACAGCTGGATTGAGAGTGGTAGGAACAGTGGAAAATATTAGATATGCATATTATTATTAATACAGTACGTTTTGCACCCTAGTCAGTCTTCTTGTAATGTGCCGAAGCTCAAGACCAGCTTGGTATTCTTTCAGATGAAGTCGTTCCTGGTGTTTTCTTAAAATGTGAAATATCATAGTGGTGAATGATAATATGGGCTATCATAAATACTGAATTTGGTCTGGTTTTTGGTTGGTTGGTTTGTCTGGGTTTTTTCCCCTCTGGAAAAATACGGTTATCAAGTTCTCGTGTGCGCATAAATATAAACACACGCACACGTGTATGTAAATGTGGTTTGGGCTGTTATGCTCCCTAATTCCTTTGAACCTGCTCAAGTCTGAGCAGCTTGAACAGTAAGAAGGTTGTTAGTAACATTAGAATGCACAGTAGCTATAGTAGAAATTTTGTAAGGGATTTCTTCAATAAATTCTTCTTGGTCTTTGTGTGTGTTTTAAACTGGTATCCTAGATTTCTGCTCTTCGTGTACGATCTCTGTGCTATGTAACCCATGTTGAGTTTCATACTAGTTTCTTCAGTAATTTTGAGGATATGATATTAAATTGTCTATGTAGATTTTGACAGCCTTAATTGGCAGGCAAATCAGTGAAAGCTGAAAGATTTACAGGATTTTTAAGATGATTTGGGTTTAGAGTTTTGTTTGGTTGTTTTTTTAATGGAGACACTATGTGATAATCTTCCTTCACTCAATTATACAGGTGCAAAAGGCTTACTATCCTGTAATAATTTTCTTGACTTGCCAGGTACTTGAAAGCGGTTAGGAATTTTGGGGGATTTTTTTGGTTGGTTGGTTGGGTTTTGGGTGTCTTCCCTGTTTTTTTCTTTAATGGAATTAAGTACAGATTCTGTGGGAGTATTGTGACAATATTTCTCTTGCTTCTTAGAAGAATCTTGGCAATAACATGAGCAAAAACTCAACCTCCCAAACCTGAGAAACCCTAAAGATCTGTCTAATGTTAATCTTTCTGTCCTTCCACTGTTTGGTCTTTAATATCCGTTCAAGTATATCCAAATTTATGAATCTTAATAAAGGTGGAATGTTTCTTCCTTTCATTTGTTCAGGTATTGCTTCCACTCAGCTGCAAGTGCTTCCCTGTCTGTTTGATAGTAGTGTCACTTTGTTTAGATGCCTAGAAGTGAATATTCAGTTCTGGGTCTTTTCCTGTGTATTATGAAACTGAGTACCTTGCAGGAGGTCTATAAAAGTTGAGGCTTGAATTTTGTAAATGACATAAACATTAAGCAGCACTACAGAAGCTTTGTTTAGTGAATATTATTTGGTTTGGTGGTGTGGTGGTGGTTTTTGTTTGTTTGTTTTGGGTTTGTTTGTTTTTATCTTGGTATTCTTTGAATACCACTTTCTAGCTTTCAAGGCCAAAAAAAAGCCTGGCAAGTTATCATGGTCTACCAGGTAGTAATGACATGCTGCTGACAACATGGTTTTGAAAACCCTGACCTTAAAATACTACTTGGATGAAAATAAGCAAACAGGAAAAAAACCTGCTGATGGGCAGACCTTAGTGCTGAAATTTGCTTGTCTGTTAGTGACAATGGATGGCAAAAGAAGAGTTGTCTTTAATTTCAGTTTTTAGTGCTACATATGCCTTCACTCGTGGGCTTTAGGGAAGTGACCGTTTCTTTCTTTTCAGTTTCTGTAGGTTAGAAGCTAAAATGGGAATTGCTGCTAAGAGCTATTTTTGCATTCCTCATGATGTTTTGGAGTTAATGCTTGACTTTTGTCTTCCTTCTATGGTAGGTGACGGACTGGTAAGATTTACAATACCTACCCCTGTTGTGGAAGGAAAGAAGGGGGGTTGGAGGTCACAAATTGATGCAATACCTAAAAGCAAAGGGCATTTATACTGAAATTGTAATGAGAGGTAAGATAGTTGACTTGCTGCCAGTTGGCTATGTATCGGGCAACCAGTATCCCTTCAGCATGGTTGGAAGTGAGGAAGTGATGTCAAACTTTCCACATTAGGTCAGCCAAAGACTTGATAAGCATGAAGCAGCAAACGTTCAGTGCTGAGTCCACCATCCATCAGTGACATCTGTAGGGAATGATCCATATTGTGCAAACCAGACTTTAAAAGTGATCTAACTGTTACAATGCAATTTCTACAATAAAGCCCTGATTAAATAGGCATGAAAGATTTCTTTAAAGTGTAATTGTCACTTCTGTTTCATGTGTAACTGGTATACTTTACTGAAACAGGATTTTTTTTTTAAAGTTTTTTTTCTTGAGGAAAAATTGCTGCATGTTACTACATACTCAGAGTAACAGTTTTATTTCTTGAAAATTCATACTAATTTTTTTTTTTTTTTTTTAATATTTTTCCTAAGGTGGGAGAAAATATTCTTTGGTGGTGCTTTGTAGACCATACTTATCTTTAAATGGATGTCATGTATCTTTAGATAGCTGAGGGCAAAATTTTTTTTGTCACCTTTATAAAAGCTAAACAGAATAAATAATAATACTGTTTTAACATTTACTGGCTACTGAGATGTCTTTGGGAATAGAAAGGCTTAACACAAGCATGCAGAAGAAGACTTTGAGTATCTTGATGAAAGGGATATTTTTTCCTGGGATATTTCTTGATTGGTTTTTCTTGTTTGTTTGGGTTTTGTTTTGGTTTAATTTTTCGTTGTTGTGCATGATCAGGGCAGGTGCTATAGAGATGAGTTAGGAAGTTAATCTTGTCCATACTGACACTGTACATCTCTGCCAGAGGTTACCACAGGCTTTACAAAGATAAAGCAAGTGGTGCTTTACTCCTAAGCTGCTGTGGTTTGTAGCCTGATTTTATTACTATCAAATGCAATTGTTGGTTACAGTTAGTGTTCTGTGTTCAGCTGATACTGGAGAGAGGGAATCTCCAATGAAGGAACACAGAAGGCAGCATAGGATGGTAGCCTCTTTCATCTTCTCTGTTGTGAACTGGCACATCATCAGAGGCCTTGATTCCGTGCTATTGAGTTGGCTGTGCAACCTGCTATACCTTTGTTTTACCTGTACCAGTAATGCCTTTATTTCTTTGCTTACTTTTTGGCACAAAAGGTGAGTTACATTTGCCAGACAGGAAAGACTGATCTCTCTCTCTTATAGGCACATAGCTTGAAATTAGTCTATTTGTGCCTTTGAAGCCTGAAAAGTAACAAATACCTGATGCTTACACATGGCTATCAAATGAATATTATATATTTAATTCTGAGAAACTTCCTGAGTAGTTGTGTGCTGCATCTTCAGAATGCTGGGAGAAAGGATTACAGATTGCAATACTTTAAGAATCTTTTTTTGATCAGAAACTTTGAAATAGATAACTTTGCCTTCCCCCCGCCCCCGCTATTGTTTTTTTTTTCCTGTTTTGTTGAAACAGAATTGCTCACTGAACCAGTGTTGGTCTAGAAAGCCCTGGGTTGTCCTCCAGAACAGTTCTCATTGGTAGAGTAGCCTTTATTTGTAGGGCTATAGTGTCTAGGAATTCAAGTCCTGTTGTGTTGATAGTGGACACAAGTATAAATGAAAAGCATCTTGTTCTAGAAAGTTGGCATTAAGTGTGAGGTAAGACAGTACTCATGAGATGGAGAGCAAAAGATAATACTATGTAACAAATAAAGGCCTGTTTCTTCCACAATTAAATGGAAAATACAAATGATATTAATTGATCTCCATTTGCACTTTCCTTGAAACTGTCTTTTATGTCAGTTAAAACTAGGTATGGCTATAGCAGCCTTTTAATGAGTATCTTAACAATACAGCTGACAGGATGAAACCAAAATTCTTAAAGTGCCTCTTGGAAAAAAAATGTGGGAAATTTCTATGACTGAAAAATAGAAGAGTATTTAAAGCAGATTTCCCTGTGCTGCTGTCTCACATGTTTCCTTACGGCCTGTTTCCTTGCTTTGTGTTGCTGCATATATCTGCTGGTACTTGTCAAACACTTTAACTCTGGGTTATTATACATGCAGTGTCTTTTAGGCCTTCCCTCTTGCAAATAACTGTTCTGGATCCCAGTGTGCACTCATGTTTATCACATGAAGCAAATCTTCTTGTATCTTTTTAGAAAGTTTGTATGTTTTGAGGCCATCATAGTTGTTTGGAAGGACTTTAGGTATACAATAGTTATTGCTATGTTATGCTCTAGGTTAATAACTGTTAATTCTATGTCTTAAACCAAAGGACAGTCCCATTACTGGTAAGGAAGTTGCTTGTGGATTGGTTTGAATGAAGTATGTAAATGATCTGCAACCAGAGCATTCTAATTGCATTTTGAGAGCTCACCCTTGCTTTTCAAGCTTTGGCTCCCAGCTGGAGGAGGATTAGGATTCACTCTCTTCCAGCTGGTTCTGTGGAAGGCTGCAGTTCTGTCTAAAAAAAATTGTCATTGATAACAGATGGGCTCCATCTGTACTCTGCAAGTCTGGAAACTGGTGCTAAAAAATTACTTTGAACTTGATTCATTCAATTAGTGAATAGGTGAAGTAGCTCTTTCTTAGTAACAGGGAAAATGTCAGGATATCAGAAGTGTTACTATCATGGGTAGCTATGAATGGATGCTATGAGACAGTGCATTTAGGCTGAAATGATGTGAGATGGTACCAAGAGGGGCTTTGGCAGTATTTGGAGTAATGGTAGCTTAGAGGCAAGGTTTGTGACTGTGTGAAAACATCAGATGTTGTGATGAGTACCAATGTCAGTGGGTTACTGCTGTGGAGTAAGTGTTTTTAATGACATTCTATGGCAGAGTTTCAGCAGAAGCTAAGTATAGGATACCTGATTAGAAAGGAGGAGACTAGTCAAATATGTTGTTGGCTGGATCACTGTTGTTAGTCCTTTCTGTCCTGAAGATTATTGACAGGGAATGATGCCTCTCTGAAGTTTGGTTAATAAAGGAACCTTATTTACTACAGAGCTTTAAAGTGTTGTCAGAGAGGAGGGTGGATGATGGAGAACATTGCTAAATAAACAACAGCTTGATTCCAGTGTTAGCTTTTTTATGTAGCAAAGGAAGAAACAGCAGAAAGAATGAGGGCAGATAATTCTGTCCCTACCCTTCTCCTAGTTTACCAGCAATTTAATCTGAAGTCATAGCAGTGGTCATAAAAACAGTTTAAAAGGTATGAATATGAAATGAAGTAATGTAATTTTAGTTGAAATATAGGTTCCATGTTCTTAAAGTAAGTACAAATATGCCATCAATAGAAAATCTGGGAGATAAATCCTCTGTGACAGACTGCCAAGCCCTTTGACCTCTGTGGAGTAGGTGAGTAGGAATGTTTTATTCCTACTGCTTTGTTAAAAAGTCTCAAACTAGTTTTATCCTAATGAGTTGTGATAAGTCATGTTAGTCCTCTTTCCACCTATTTAGGTTTTCTTCTCAGTTATTGTGTAAATCTGACTTAATTTTTCCATCCTCATCAATTTTTTTTCTGACTGTGGGAACACCTTTCCTTGGAACAGCTGCTAATACTGCTTCAGGCATTGGATGAGAAATTGTAGCTTATTGCTTGTTTCAGTGTCCAAGAATCTGGCAGCCTTTCTGTTGTTACTGCTCTTATGGTAAGCCTGGACTTGTAGTGAGATTGGACACCCTTCTCCCTCCTTTTTTTTTTTCAAAAAGAGTGACCCTTGTAACAAATTACAGATCTTGGTACACAACTAAATACCTGCTCAAGTGTTACTGAAAATATGAGAATGAATCTTTTCCTTTTCTGGAATCTTTGCTTTTAAATCTTTATGAGCAAGTTGAGTCGCAATTCTGTGTTCATGCATCCTTGTGTAAAAGGGAATTATGTCAAAACTAAAGGTGTTGTGAATGATAAAGGCAATTGCTATTTCTATGCATTTTTTCCCACTTTTGTTAAACGGCCCTAACTCATCTTCGAAGTCCAGAAAAATCTCTGGTTGATACAGCTTTTAGATGTGTGTGTACGTCATTTAAAATTCTTCATCAGCGTACAGCCTCTCCCAGACATGGGATTTCTCCGCAGTCTTTGAGGCTCAGTCTTGGATATTTAGTAAGGACATGTTTTGATTGGAGTGCTGGATCTCTGAACTTGTCTGGACTCATAGTGAATTCCTTGAAGGTGTGTGTGGAAGGCAAGTAATTCTGCTTCTCAGTGTTACAATGACTAAGCCTCAGAAGCTGCTGATTATTGAGATGCATACAAAATCTTTAGCACAATCTCAGGAAAATGTAGATGCACTCACTTTATGCTGTTGCAAATTTATTTATAGATCTGTAAAAATACAGCGACTGGCTGTCTTACTTCAATACAGACTTCACCTGGCTTTGCAAATTCAGAGTAACTGTCTCTCAGCAGCAGAACTGTTTGGGGTTTTGCCACACTTGCTGTATAAGGCTGTTCATGCAGGAATGATCTGTGCTGGTGCAGACTGCATGGGGTACAGGGAAGGAGAATAGCACTGAAGAAGGACTGCAGGTTGAGAACACGGGACTTGGTTGACTCGTAGTCTCAAGAGCATTATATTAAGCAGTGGATTTTGACAGTGAAGAATTATATGCAGGGTGTTTTTTTTCCTCTCCACTCTTGTGTTCAAGGTGGCAGAGCTTCAAAATATAACTAGGACTTGGTCCTATAGTTGCACTTGTGTGGGCATCCTGATTAAACTACAAATAGCAGCCTTGTGTCAGGTATTTTTAAAATGCACTAAATTCCCATTCACGGTTCCTTTTGTGCCTTCTCTGTTATGCTTATGTTGGCCCCTGCATTGTGTTAAATATTTTTGTTCATTCATGTTTGCTTTCTGTTTTCCCTTCTTTAGGGATGCAGCTAATGTTGAAGTAAAGCAGTGCACAGTATTTAAAGGTGGCATAATTACCTATATGCACAGAAGTTACTTATGTGTTTACAAAAGTCTCTTCCCTAAAGTAATTTATTTGTAGAAACCAAAGTCAATACAGAAGTTCTTTTTTTTTTTTTTTTTTTGTGAAAACCAAAGTATCACGGAATGAAAACTGTTTCCACTGAGAGGAGTTAAGATTTTAGTTTGCTGTTAATTCAAGGAGTGTTTTGCTTTTGCAGCTGTGGAAGTCTGTGACTTCTTAGAAATATTATTCCATCTAAAACTGAGTTATATAATCATCTGTTACTTCTAAGCATCCCTTATTTTCTTGAAAATTTGGAAGCTATGGCAAAGTGTAGGAGAGAGCTTTCAGGATATGGCTTTGGGGTAAAGAAAACTTCAGTTAACTTGAACTGCCAGGTTGCTGAATCAGTGTCAAATGAAGGGATTTTCTTTATGCTGCAAATAAAGAAATTTGAGCCTCCCTTTTTCCCCCCCCCCCAGTCTGCAGGCAGGAAGTCTTGGCATGTGATTCTGATTGTGACGTACAAATCTTAAATTGTTATAATTCTCTGATTAGAGGACTCCTTAGCTCTGGAATGTTATTTAACAATGACTGTCTAAATATTTCCAACTGATATTCTGTAAAGTTCTTATAATGTGCATGTCTAATAGTAAGGCAATTTCTTCGTTTTGAATGTTAACCCCAAGTAGTATCCACATAGCTTTTTTCTGTAGGTTTCCAGATGTCACAACCACTGCATAGAATTCAGCCTGTATATAGTGCCACTGGTATCTAAGCTATTAATCTTCATACTTCTCTTTACTCCTGGAGATGCATTTTGGGTATTCATTCCATGGTAATCGTTCCTCTTCAAACAGCAGGCCTTATTTTGAATGTCCTTTGATTTTTCTTTTTCAATTACTCTTACGTTTCTCTTAGGAAGAGGTATGTATTTAATGCTTGTCATGTGTTCTGTGTACTCAACCTTTTCTCTCGTATACTTGTTTTAATACAGCCTCATTAAAAGAAACCTGAAACCACTGCTGCCACAGGTTGATGTCAACAGTATTTCCCAAATTATGCTGGTTTTGCTATATACAACAAATTGTAAAATATGTAAAATTACTTTGATAATACAATATTCATTAGTTCTAATTTTATTGAGATATGGAACTGAAGCAGTTTTCTCTTCCAGCCACTGATCCATAAGGCATGGAATAAGGCTTTGTGATGCACTGCTCATTGAAACATGTTTCCTCATGTTTTAAATAATTTTCTTCACATGGTGTAGGTTGTACTTCCCCTCTGGCTTTTTTGATTCGTCTACTTTTTTGAGCAGCTTCAGCATTTGAGGTAAACCTTTGTAACAGCACGGGCTATTCTGAAGTAAGGAGTAATGGTTTATCACTTCTTTAAAAACAGACACCTACAAAAAAAACTTTACCCAGTATGAGTTATCAGAAGCCATCTATCAGTGCTCCTGGATGATAACTTCCTAGACACATGTACTGTAGTGGGGATGGCTCTGTAAATACTAGTTGTAGTAGATTTTCTCTCTGGAGGGCTCATATTCGGTATGTCTTAAAGAGCGAAGCAGGAAAAAGAGAAAGGGGGAAAACAAACAAACAAACAAAAAAAACGCCAAAACCAACCCACGTTGTTATGAGTGTGTGTTTCTTTATCTAGCTTTAATTTTACACCTGTTTGATTACAACTGCAGTGACTGCTACATGCAGGTGTGTGATGATGGGGCAAAGACAGTCCTGGTGACTAGTGAGCCCCTGATGGTGTTCAAATGTCTGCAGGAAGTAAAGTGCATTTAGGTTACTGACAGTGACTGCTGTGACAATACGGGCTACAGAGTTGGCTGGGAGTTTTGAGGAGTTTCCTATCTCATGACAAAGCAGATGGATTGGCCAAAACTGAGGTTTTAAATTATTTTTTTTTCTCCCTGCTTTTTCTATAGGCACTACTCCACGGTTTTCTTTAGAAGGGAGTACTGAATCTATATAGCACATTTGGTTTCTAGACTTTCTTTGTATAATTACAACATGTGCTCAAGGGCTGGAAGGCTGTAAGACACCGTCAGTCCAATTTGTTCTGGTTCCCTCCCTCATTGAATCTGGTGACATCACACAGATAGATGTGCTTGCGAGAAAAACAGCAGAAGGAGTTGACAGTGGGCCAAAAATTTGCAGTGTGAAACTGAGCTGGCTGCTTACAGTCTTGTTTTCATGAATCTTTCATTGTGTGTTTGCGTTTTTCACTTGCCAGGATGTTCTTTGCTGAACAAACACAACAGCAGTGAAATCTCTCTATACTTAGCATAACACAGTCTCACACAGAAGCTTTTCAGGAGTAGCCTGATTTACACATTCAAACTTATTCCAATTTAATAAATTGTTCTAAACCACTTTGAATTCTGAGAGATTCTTATTCTTTATTCCCCCAAACTGTAGCTGATTTTTTTAAAATGTGTTTGTTTACAGTTTGTCAGAGGTGATAAATACAGGAAACACTGAAGCTGTGAAGGACAGTCTTTGATCTGGTTCTAGACAGCGTTTGCCTGTGGACGTTCAAATAAATGTATGTCTAGAAGAGATAAGAAAGACTATCTTAGACTGTTGCCGGTACAGAGCTGCTCTAAAATTCTCTTGGATTCAATAAATTGCTCATGAACTTCCTGCGGGGGACACATGAAATAGTTTACCTCTTCCCTGAAGAATTGTATGAATGTTCCAGTTTTGCTTTCACATGGTTGCTTTCTTGAATGATATAGGATAGCCACTGTTAGATGAGGCCAGCTGGGGGGCAGGATTTTTTTTCTAAAGTGAAATGGTATATACTTTCTACTCCTTGTTCACAGAGAAGTATTTTATATTCAAGAAAAAAATAAGTTGCAAGCCAGCTAATGAAATTCATTGCTAAACTTTGCTAGTCAATAACCTATAGATAAATAAGAGAGAGTGATTTATAGTAAATGTAATTGGTCCTGTCTTCTAACGTTCACAAAGAATACACAGCCATTATAGTCATATAAGCATTTTGAAACTACCTGTCACATGGCTGGAAAGCATAAGTAATCATATGAAACTATCATTTAATCTGAAACAATTCAGATCTGAACTAACACAATTAATTCCCCATAATTTGTATACAGGTCTGCAGGGGCCATGGTAATGCTGTTTTTTTTTAATGAAGAACAAAGTATATTACACTAGAACTAGTGAAACAGGATCATAGGAGACTACTTGATGCAACATTGTGTGGCAGTCCTGGCACTATCGTCAAAGTTTGGCTATTTGATTATTTGAATGAACTTTACTTCTAAGTTATCTTTTCCTACAAATAAGGTTTCCTCTGGCTAATGTCCTATACTTTGCTGAAGCTACATGAGAATTTTGGTGGTGAAGTTGGATAGAAGCATGTGCAAAGTGAATAGGAGCATAGTTAAGTGCTGTTTAATGGTATTAACTGACTCGCAAATATGAATGTAGTGAAGATATGAGCGAAAGAGAAGCATGCAAGTGAAAGTGTGTGGACTAGGAAAGGAACGTTGAGGTTTATCCTTAATGAAGCAGGATGGCAGCCTGATATAATACCTCAGACACAAGCGTACTTGGTTGTACGTGGTTTTTTATGCTCACTGCTCTTTAGTACCATGTTGTTGCTACATTACAATCAAATTCTAAAACATTTCAGTAAAAGGATCAGCTACCCTGGAATGCACAGTTGTTTCAAGTTTTCCCTTTAAAGTCAAACAGATAAAGGAAAAATAATTCTTCCTTCACTGGTGCCAGTTAACATCCAGTAGTAGTGCAAGCACACAGTTGCATGAAAGCAGCTGAAATGCCAATGAAAATATTGGAGTTGTTTGGTTTCAGTATAACTGCGGTGTTGAAAATGAACTCTAGTATGGAAAGGAAAAATGTTATTTCCTTTTTACAGCCAAGAAAACCAAAGCAAAGACAAGTGGAGATTATTATTGTTGTCATTGTTGGTAAGACAGAGGTGTCCTTGCTGGCCAGAAAAAAAAAATGAGTGCACTTTAGGGTACTGCTCTCTGGATTAAGGTCTGCTCCAAAGGAAAATTTAATTCCTTGGTTAGTAGGTTATGTAATTCATGCTCTTGACAGATTGTTGTGAGGGAGTGTCTCTGAGATTGCCATCCGTTATAAAATGCTAACTTTGTGAAGCACTTATTTAAAACAAAAAAACAAAGACTTGGCTTCTTGAAATTCTTGACTTGTTTTCTGCTGTGTGTCTTCCTGTATTAACCTTTCTCATGGAGGACGAGGGAGCAAATTAAAGGAGCAGGAAGTTGACACATTCTTCAGGAAGTAGTGGTAAAACCTTCAGCTAAAAGTCTTGGAGAGTAGCAGGTAGATTACATATTTTAAAAAATGTAGGACTGCAGCTCAGGAAATTTTCATTCTGATGGCATTCCACTGATTGAATAAAGATATGTTTATAAAAGATACTTTTATAAATCTGGTATGGTATTCCTGGTTGTGGGTTTTGGTTTTTTTTTTCCAGAGGCAAACTGACTTCTTAATGTACCAGACTTCAACTTGTAAAGTGTGTCAGATAATATAAGTATATAATAATAATATAACTCCTAAGTTTTGATTCCCAAGAACTACAGCAGCTTCTTGCAGGGGATTGCACACCAAAAAAAAAAAAAAAAGGTAATAATGGGTTTGAGACAGATAAGAAGGAACAGTGGGTCAAAGTGTTTGGTTTCCACTTAGAAAAAAAAAAAATACTGTATTCTCTCAGATCAGAAAATCATAACGGAGGTCCCAGCAACATTCACTGGTGCTAATAATGTAGCTTACACTGTTGAATTGGTGTTTGCTTGGTGCTCTTTTTGGGGTGTGATGATGTTAGTGGTATTTGCCATCAGGAGAAAGGTGGTAGCTCTCTAAATATTGTTGAAAGGACATCTGTCAGACCTTTGATCAGAGCCCTTCTGGAAATTACATTGCTTGACATGTCACTCACTTGTTCCTATACAATGTAGTGGGTGTTATCGCTGTTCGTTGCTGTTGGCTTTTCTGTGCCAAAAGGAGTGAAATTGCCATCAGTCTTAATTCCACTCTGTAAAAACTATTGTAATGTGCTCTGTATGCAATTTAGCAAGTTGATATTTTAAAGTGACTTCTACAAAACCTAACTATTTAGACCAGCAAGATATGACTACGCAGCTGATGGCAAAAGGATCAATAGCTTCAGTGGGCAAGAGGACCAGTAGTATCCAGAAGTGTCTCCTGTCACTTGTGAAACATCCATTCTTGTATGAATAAATTGCATGTATTTGGTAAGAGATTCAAATGTGTGGGCGTGTGGAAGTCATCTAAAACTGTATCAAACAATACTTATGCTAGAAGCTAGCATATAATTTAAATTCAAGTCTGGGCCAACAGGTGAATTTTGAGGTAGTGTAGTAAATATTGCTTCAAGTATGCAGTAGGTTTAAATGCACAATATTTCTTTATAATACATTTGGACAGTCAATTTTTAAATTCCTTTCAGTGTTCTATTCTTTGAGTAATAAGAATACAGGACTGCAGTGTTCAATGCCACTAGGTAAGAAGGTATTGGCAAAAAGGATGTGTTTAATACACTGTTGTGGTTTGAGGCTTGGGGGTGGGACAGGTGACAGCCAGGACCCTGCGGGTCCCCGGGGGAGGCAGTTATTCCCTCCCCCTTCTCCACACTCGATAAGGAGACGCGGCGCAGGAGAGCAGAGCGGGGCTGCGTGCACGCAGTGCTGAGCAACCCTGCGCCGGCCGAGGGCGGGTCCTGTATAGCTTGGGTTTACTTTGTTTTCCCTCCATCTTTGTGTATATATCTACCTCCCTTCTTGCTTTCTGTTACCTGTTAAATAATATACTTTATTAACTTCCAAATTGGTGCAAAGACTCTCTTACGCCTGACTTCCCTTTTCATCTCCCCATCTGGGGGAAAACTGAGGGGTAGGGAGGGGGAGCACAAATTCTGCTCTGTTGGGTCCTGCCCTGAGCCCTTAATCAGAGACAGAGCATACATCTAAGCTGTTAATTGCTGTTTCTTAGGAAGATGTACAGAAGGAAATCTTTAGTAAGCATCCTAAAGGCTTGACATATTAGTAGCATCAGCTGTTGGCATATGAACTGTAACTCTGGGGGATTTTTAAATGGAAACTACTTAGGGTTGCCAAGGAGGACCATCTCCTTGGCGTCATGTGGTAGGATTACCTCAGTAGCTTTTTCCCAAAACAAAGAAGAAACGTTCGTGGAACATTTTTATCTTTCTTATGTTTTTAGAAATAATTTTATTATGTTTTGAAAGAAAAGCCCTGCTTAGTACTCTTTGCCCATGAATACATTTAAAAGAGCTTGTCATTATCTATACATCTGCTGGCTATGAGTGTCTTTTGTTTTACCTATATTACTTGACTTGTGTATGTAAAAGAATCACTGAGATTGTTATGTATTAAGAGCAAGGAAGCACTGGGTGTTTGGAACATGGTTTCTTTTTATATTTTTTTAAGTCTTCATTTACTTAATTATTTCTTCTTTGAATGGGTAACTTCAAAGCTCACAGAAGTATGTAGAGTAATATAAATGTTTTTGTCTTAGCTTGGTTGTCATCCTTGACCCTTCTTCTGTGCCATTGCTTTTTTAAAATTAATATATCAGATGTAAACCTCAGCGTTTGATAGTGGAATTTTAATGTTACACTGGCTCTTAACAGTGAGGTAAAAATCAGTAAACCCTGTCAAAAAGTAAGATTTAGGTGTGGATGCATGAAAATTGTAACGGAACATTCAACAGTATCAAAGTTTCACTATTAGAGTAAATGTTTGGTTTTACCTTCTGTCTGAAAGATTGTTACATTGTAGCAATGTTTTGTTTTGTACAAAGTACAATGTAGATTCTCTATGAAACTATCTTAAACTTGGGCTGATATGGGAGGAAACTGAATGATTCTGGCATGTGAAATTATGTTCACCAAGTCCAACGGCAAAACACAATATTGTGGAAGTTGCAATTTATTTAAAAGAAGCTGAAGTTTTTTTGGGGGTGGGGGGGCAGGGGGGTGTTATTATTTAATTTTTATTTATTTATTTGCACTGGCTGAGCTAATATATGACCAGATATAAAGGATGAATGAACATGCCATGTTGAAATCTAAGGGAGTCTAAACCTTTTTACTGCAACTTTGTGGTGAATAAAGATCATTGCATGTCTTTCAGAGAGAACCAGTAGATGCCTAGACAGCAATCACTGCATTCTGTAGTTCTCTTGCTGATCTGCTTGTTGACATTTCTCAAAGAATTTTCACTGAGCATTTTCTTATCTGAAAATGGGAATAATGGTGCTTATCTGCTTTGTGTAGTACTGAAATGTGAATAAAATAACAAAAAAACACCAGTTTCTATTCTTATGGGAAAGATGACAGTTAATAATAACTTATTCCAAGAGCCATTAAGAATTCTTCAGGGAAAAAAGAGGTTGAAAGTAGGAAGAAAAGTGGAAGTTTCTTACAAAATGGAAGGTAAAAGTAATTTCTGAAATCTTGATTCCAAAGAAATTAAAGCACTAACAGACCCTTACATACAGTCAGTCCCCTCTCTGTGTTAAAGGAGGTTGGGGGTTCCCTACGCAGCTGATTTTAGTCAACATTACTTTGGTGACTGACTGGAAAGATTCTTCCTGTGGAAGTGAAAGTGGGAGTTTCCCCCTCCCAAATGGATCTTAATGATTTGTGTGCTTGGCATAACTATACAGTTGTCTTGTTTTCTCCTTTTCTCAAAAGGAGCAGACACTGGATTCCTTCAATTAACTAACTCTATGAATGTGTTTCAGACTGAAGTAGTTCAATGGGCAAGTGATTTCATATTCGTTTGCACTTCTACATTGTCTGGGATTTACCCAAAGGCTAAGATAAATACTTGTTTCCAGAATGAGGAGTGTTGGGCTTTCATTCCCAAGTAGTCATCCCACATTTTGGCTTATTTTGAAATAGCAAATTTCTTCAGGTGTTCTGATTGTTTGCATCTGGTGGGTGTTTTAAGGAACACACCTCAGTCTGTAAGTATACTGGATCTGTAAACTGACGTAAAGATACAGGTTGAAACCTCCAGTTTCTGTATTGCTGTGATATAAATCAACCTGATTTCTGCAATAAACTATTCTGGATATAGCTGTTGCTTTGGCTTAGCCTGAGTAAAGATTCTTTGAAGTTCTTCTGACATGTGCTTCCATACGATGACTAACAATATGTGTATACGTAGCTGCATAAAACACTCTGAAAAAAGTAAGTGTGAAAACATTAACTGTAACGTGATAGAGGTATACAAAGTGTGTCTGTAAACTTAGCATAATATAACATTTTTCATGTTTTCAGTGTTTTAAATGTGATTTTTTTTAGCATACAATAATTTTTTAATTAAATTTTTGCTTACACTTTGGCTTTGAAAACTGTAAATTACAGGCTTGTCTTGGAAAATGCGAAATTGGATTAGAAAGAGTTTGCTAGATTATGAAATTCAGCTCTTAATGTTACTGGACGTGAAGCTATCCTTTCCCTTTCATTAGTCGATCAAGTGCTATGTTAAAACAATCAGTTATTGCACTTGCTACTGCGTTGAGGAGACTGTTGTAAAAATGTCAGTCCTTTGGTTTAAAAACTTCCAGGCCAAATATATTGTTGGCTAGTTAATATCTATTTGGTATTTTTCTAGTGTTGAGCCTCATCTTAAAGGCATCTTCTTCCCTACATAATGTTTAACTGTCCTGAACTTTTTCAGAGAGAGCAACCCTTTTTTCCCCTTCTGCTGCATTTAAGTGCTAAACAGCATACTCACATAATTTCTTATAAGAAAATTTTCTTTTATTTTCATTTTTCATAACCATGATAATAGTTGTACAGCTGTTGTAGCTGTTCCATAATACATTTTATTCCAGGTAATGTATTGAAAGTGCTTTTGGTGGTTACAGTATCATTAATTCTGGATGCCTGATGGGAATTTCTAAGACTACTGTGTTCAGGGGTCGTCTGTGCCTTTTTTCCACCACAGAATCACCTCATAGCTCATTCCTTTGTTGACAAGTTAAGGCACCAACTCCTACTAACTTTGCATTCAGTTCTATATTAATTTATGTCCCTCTTTCACAGCTTATTTTTCCTAGTTTCCCCTAGCCCTGGTGTTCTGTTTCCTTTGTACCTGGGATTATATCTCTTGTCTTTGGAGTTCTAACTTCTGTTCAGGTTACAGTTAATGCAGTGTTTTCTGGTGAGAACCAACTAAAATCTGTGAGAGGCAGTGTATGTTACATACTGTTTTTGCATGTGATATAAATGTCCATGTGATTCTGTGTATTGTAATTTGCTTGAAATACTCAGTGCTTTTATTGTCTGTTTTCCTCACAGCCGGTTGCTGAACCAATTCCCATCTGCAGTTTCTGCCTTGGTACAAAAGAGCAAAATCGGGAGAAGAAACCTGAAGAGCTCATCTCTTGTGCTGACTGTGGCAACAGTGGTAGGTGACCATTTACAGTGCTGCGAGTAATAACTCTATCCACTTGAGATAGAAGAGGTTGGTATAACGATTGCTCCTGGCCCATACGTATGAGGAGTATGCATCTGTGGCACGTAATACAGTTAGTTCAGCTGAATCTCATGCTCCCAGAGGGCAGACAGTTAAGTCAACCTAACAGAAATAGTTCATTTGGCTGCTGGAGGGTTCTTTTAAAATGTGGTAATGATGATCAGTTTTATCGTATTTCTCAGTGCAGTTATGAAAAATTATCTTGGTGTTCTTTTGTATGTTTGCCCACTGCTTGCTATCTAGGGTATTGTTTTTGTGTTATAAGTAGATAAGAATAGAAGCACTTAAGAGTCTGTCTGGTTAACCAAAGTTCTGTGCGGGAATAAATAATTTATAAAGTGTGAATCTGCAAGCAATAACAGCAATGGAATTGTTTTACTGGTACAATTTTCTCCTTTTTCTGTAGGTCATCCGTCCTGTTTGAAGTTCTCTCCAGAGTTGACAGTTCGAGTGAAAGCCTTGCGATGGCAATGTATTGAATGCAAAACATGCAGTTCCTGTCGAGATCAGGGCAAAAATGCTGTGAGTACAATGGAATATGGAATGAATGAAGAGATATCAGTCTTGGGGATGTTCTGTTCAACTACAAAATAAAATCATTCTAGAGTCAAATATTTGAAGCTTTCATTTGAGTCTGGTAGTCTTTCTGAGACCTGTGAAATACTATGAAACGTCTATTGTTGAAAACTATGTGCATGGTCTCTGAAATGGTGACAAACTGGTGGAAGTCTTGATGCTGATGCACATAAAGAGAGAATAACTTTATCTGTCTTCAACAACAGGATAACATGCTATTTTGTGACTCATGTGACCGTGGCTTTCATATGGAGTGCTGTGACCCCCCTCTTACGAGAATGCCAAAAGGTGAGGACTTGATGATGAGAAGGGTTGTTTAAGATGGTGTTGAAAGAGATCAATGGGTAGAAAGTGCATCCACATTTTGATCCTTTTGTAGCTACATTTAATTTGTTCTTTAGAGCCCTGTTTTTCAGGTATTAGAATCTAGAGAAAGTTCAGAGCTTCATATCTGGATTTTGCATTTCCTCCTGCTTTCTGAACATTACTGTCTGTGAAGGGTTTTGAAAAAAATCTTTGAGGTTTGAAGGAATAGAAGTGATCCTTGCCGATTAAAATTATCAGCTTCCATTTGAATGAATAGCCTTGTACAAAAGAAAGAGATGGGCTTCTAAGTTTGCGACATAAGCATTAGGGCAGTAGTGAATCCTGGAGTACGACCAAACTTCTCTTTTCTGTCAGAAAGCAGATTATCTGTGAAAGATTCTTCCTTGGTAGTTAAAATAAAATTTTCCTATAAAAGGCGGTTGGAAGTAGTGTAGTCATAAGCAGAATATGGGATGATTAAATGTGGTTTTTTGGGGGGGTTTTCTAATAATGTGCTACAAATTAAAGATAATTCCTGTGTGGTTGTGGCAAGTATATCCGAGGGTGGGATGGAAAATCAACTATACTTGACTTTAAATTGCTAGGACATGGGCATAATTTTTCTTATCTCTGTATGTGATAACTGAGGCATTTGGTACTGTCCCTGCTCTTTCTTTCAGAAGGCCTGGGGCCTGTAATTCTCCTTTTTGTCCTACAGAGATGTCCATTGTATTCCGTGATGGGGACTTGTGTCTTACAGGTATGTGGATATGTCAAATATGTCGGCCACGGAAGAAAGGAAGAAAACTTCTACACAAGAAGGCAGCACAGATAAAACGACGCTATGCTAACCCAATAGGACGTCCCAAAAACAGGTTAAAGAATCAAAATACAACGTAAGTCTCTCTCTAAGGAGGAGTAAGGTGTGAGATTCTGTAGGGCAGTGGGTATTTCTAAAGTGTCTGCTGTACTCTGTGAGATCTCTAGTTTAACAGTGAAGAGTTTTTCATTATTCTTAAATACAGAATTTCCGAAGGTTGCTGTGAAGAGTGCAAGTGCAAGTAATCTTGATGCTTCTTTTTGCCCAGATTTTTGACTCTTTGTAATAACTCACTATTGAGTTTTGAACTATTCCTTACAGAAGAATTTTACTGTTTGTGACGCATCTGGTTTGCTGGATAGCTGCTTCTTCCAGCATAGCTGTTTTGCTTTGCATTTCTCAAGAACCCTTCCTGATGTTTAGAGAAACTAAGTAATCTACAGTGAATCCTATGAGGTTGTTGTTTGACATACATTTAATCTGACACTGCTGCCAGCAAACATTTGGCCCCTTTCTGTTTCTATTCACATGTTTCTGCATTTGTGGAGTGCTCTGTTGTGCTGCAACAGATTGTGTAGCCTTGTCGTGGTTGTTGTGGGGCAGCTAGTCATCAGGGAATTGGATTTGGGTGGGCAGGAATTGTTTGGATAACTCTTTAGACAGGGCAATATCCCTGAATTAAGATTGGTGTGTAGTGCTTGTTGTGATGCAGCACTGTTGACTGTGCAGGGGACAAAACAATGAAGGAGCGTATCACAAGAACTTCTGGTTTGGGCATCAGATCAGCTTAAAAAAACAAAGTTGAACTACCACTTGATTCTAACCAAGGGCACCAGAAGATGTTCTGGGAAAAAAAACTTTACAAAGTTTAATGCTTATGAAAACCTAGAGGGAATATCTCTCTTAAACGTCCTATTTTTTTTTTCAGTCTGTATGTTACCTTTGCTTAGAGAAACTTGCACCTCCATTCAGAGTGGCAAAAGGAAAGCTAGTTATCTACTATTGCTGTTTTGTCTCTTCTAATTTTTATTTCATAATTCATTCACAGGTTTTTTGCCTTTGTTCTATCATTTTGCTTACAAAATATAGCCACAGAACTATGCAGATAAACTTAGTTTGTCTTTTTAGGAAAAAGCAGCCTATTTCTGTCCTCTGTATCTGCAAAGACTGTAGTTAAAGCAAATCAGCTTCCTGAAACAACAGTCGTTCTAGGGCAGTTACTCTGAGAAGTGTTAAATACTTAGTTACCTTAACAGAGTTTTTCCAGCCTGAAAGATGGCAGCTGGTTGGAGACCAACACTGTTTTCTACTAAGATGACCATGAGTGGTATAGTTTCGTAGCTAATGTATGTCTTGTATGCATTAACTTTCTGTGTAGCTTTTATGACAATTTCCTATCAGTACAAAAACTTTGATAAATGACAAGTGTAAATGTCTAATGACTGTACAAATTGAAACTTTCTGTGCAATGCCTTCATTCTGGCTACTGATTTTAAAATTTACTGTTGAATTAAATTTTGTGAAAGTCTATTGTTTATACTCAAATTAATTTCACATAATGTTCAGTGTGAAGAAAAAAAATGGTACAGTACTTCTGCTGAGATGTTTATAATCCTGCCTACTGTAAAATACACAGGCTCTTGACTGCTTCTTTATTATTAAGTTCTTCAGTTCATGTTTATCTTCTGATAAATAAGTAGGGAAGATGGTAGTCTACTTTGCAACCCAAAACAAACCACTTCACCAAGTCTTCTGACCATACCTTTCCCCTTCTCATTCTTTAGATCAAAAGGCCCTTTCAGCAAAGTTCGAACTGGCCCTGGTCGGGGTCGGAAGCGTAAGATCGCTCTGTCTAGCCAGTCAGCATCATCAGAAGGAGGATACCTGGAGCAGACAGATGTCTTGGACTTCTGCAGAGATGGCAGTGCCACCTTGAAGTTTAACAAGAAAACCAAAGGGCTTATAGATGGCCTTACTAAATTCTTCACTCCCTCCCCTGATGGACGAAAAGCTCGAGGGGAAGTGGTAGACTATTCTCAGCAGTATAGGATCAGAAAAAAGGGTACCAGGAAATCTAGCACTTCAGAATGGCCCACAGGTAAAGATTTTTCACCCTGCCAATGTAAGTATCTTGTACACCAAGAAGATGTTCGAAGGCTAGGATGTTAAAGTGACTAGAATTGTTAGAGATAAAACTTTGAGCTGAAAGTTAACACTTAGTTGCAGTTATCTTTGGTGCATTGAGCAGAATACCAGTTGGAAGAAGGAAGTGATCCTAGAGACCTTTTCCTCTTTATATATGATGGCAAGGTGTGATGAGGGATTAAATGATCACTGTAAGGTAAAATGCCTTTTGGTAACAAAGAGTTTGCAGATAGCCCTAGGAAATGTGGTAAATAATACCACATTTGAAAGAAGTAATGTAGGCAGCGGTTAACGAAAGAAAGAACAGCAAAGTAGAAGTACGAGATGGGAAACAGATAATTAAAAGCAGTCTGAAAGACCCAGGAGTTTTGGATCTATGCTATAGACTTGAATGTTTCTTCATTTTCTCAGCCATAGAGGAGCCTGCTTTATGCAGTCTGGCACCTTCTTGCTGGAGAGCATCCCTTCTTTTGAACACAGTTCTGCTTTCTTTGTTTTCTTTTCTAGCTTAAGACATTAATCTATGACTGGACTTTGATTTAATCTCTGTATGTAGATCTTCCAGTCTTCCTGAATAGTTTCGTAGCTGGAATTGTTCCTAAGCAAGCAGTCGAAAATATTCCACAATAACATACAAGGTTTACAGCTTTAGAATAGTTATGTGAATTAGCCTGGCTGGTGCTGGAAGAACAATAATGTATCTTAATGCTTTGGGGATGAGGTGAAGTGTCTTGTGGGTTTTGTTAGCTTTTTTTGTGGAAGGGGTGTTTCTTGAGTGATGAGCAGAAATGTCCTGGTTTTGGTTGCACCAGATACAAAATTTAAATAGTGGTGATGTTGTTTGTGAGAAACAGGCATAGTAGCAAGTCATTTATCCAAAACTGTCTTGTTGTTACATATGCCTTCATGATAATATGACTGTCTAAACGGTGAGTTTTGGACCTGGTTAAATATATGATAATACTTCTTACATGGTCACAAATCCAGAAGTGGTTTGTCTTTTGTGGTCCCAAATTTGAAGAGAAAATCCCATCAAAAAAACTTGATGTGGTGTCTGAATATAGCCAGATGTTTGTTGCTGCGCTAAAAAAGCAAGCACTCCTCTGTAAATGTATGTGAACAATTTTATCTCTGATTTACAGACAATCAGGATGGCTGGGATGGAAAACAGGAAAACGAGGATCGTTTTTTTGTGAGTCAAGATGTCTTAACTGAAAAAGACATGGAGTTGTTTAGAGATATTCAGGAACAAGCACTGCAGGTAAAGTTAAATTTTTAGTGTCTGGCACTAAGTACCAGATCTGTAAAATAAAATAAATTTGAACAAACCCAAAAAACCTCACCAAACAAGAACAAAAAAAAAAGAAGAAATACAGACTCCAGATAAGTCAGTCTGTCACAGAAGCTGATGTGCTTGTTTTCTGGTGCTTGAGAGTAGTAGGGAAGAGACCTCAGGAGAGCTGAAATCTATAAGAAGTTAAGGTGGGCAAAAACGTAGAACACCTTGAGAGCTGTGGCTTTAATTATGTCAGAACATAAGGCTGTTAAGTAGCTGGTAGAATGTGTGGACTGTTAAATCAATAAAATAATGGGTCTCTGCTAGCAGCATAGGTCACATAGGGCTTCTGGCAAATTAAAGCATTCTTTTTTTAGATACTTTAACTTCTTACAGAAGATAAAATCTTCATTAATTGACAGTTATTTGTTTTCTTTAAAAGCATTTAGTTCCCTTATTTTTAGTTCCCATAAAATATGCAGTTACTCTCAGAGAGACAGGGGAAAAGAAAGTTGTATAAGTGATTTTAAAATATTTTATTTTCTATTTTTATTCTTCTAAAAAATAATTCAAGGTTTTCCTTTTAAGTTTTTTAACTCATGATGGTAAGGAGGTGGCTGTACCCTGACTGTTGTTTTGGTAGATACCACATTCACATTAGTACATACAGCCTTGGAACTAGGAAGACACTGGTGTGTTATGTTAGATACTTGAGTATTTTAGATCTTAGCCTCAGGTGCAGTTTGTGTTTCTGTTACTGGCTATTGAAATAACAAGAAAGGAAATAGCAACCGGTCTGAAAAAAGAAGATTGTACTAAATTTTGCTGTGTGCTAATGCATATTTAAAACTACAACATGTAGTTAGTGGAGGTATGTGATACGACAGTGCTTACTAATTCATCCTTTTTGCTTGAAGTGTGACTGGTACTGGTTTTTAGTGGCAGAAAGCAATGTCTGCATCTTCCTCATTCTCTGAGTTGAAGTAGGATGGATTGTGCCGATAAGAATGTTTTGATTTATTTCAACTTGAAAGTCTTTCACTTGGAAATTCATGAACACTTTTTTCTCCTGACATAGAAAGTAGGAGTGACTGGGCCTCCTGATCCACAAGTCCGATGCCCTTCTGTCATCGAATTTGGAAAGTATGAAATCCAGACCTGGTACTCCTCCCCATATCCACAGGAATACTCAAGGTATGATTGAACATTCTTCTCCTTTCTTCTGCTTTAGTGTTTGTGGGAAGGCTGTATTCCAGCAGGTGTAAAAATCTTAAGAAGAGTCTGTCTGAATGTAGGACAGAAGCAAAATACACATAATACAGATACTTTTCACAGTAGTTAATAGATGTCTTAAGTTCCCTTTAGACTGAATGAAAAAGTTGATAAGCTCTCTGCAACAACCTACTTACACTGTAAGCATTTAAACTGCCACAGGAATATATGATTAGATGGTCTCCCAAAGAACTGACATATTCCACGCTCTGAGGAGGGAGCAACCTCAGCTGAATGACCTGATACTGGGCTGTTATTAAGTATGTAAGTGATCAGAGTGTCAAACTCTACATTGACTCTTCACATGTGGTATCACATGGTTTCTCTGGGCAACCTGTTCCAGTGTCTGACTGCCCTCATCGTCAGAATGTCTTTTTTCGGTCCCATCTAAATCTACCCTCTTTCAGTTCAAAATTGCCTCTTGTCCCATCACTAAGGGCCTCAGTAAAAAGTCTCTCTCCGTCTTTCTTATAAGCCCTCTTATACAGAGAGAGGCTGCAGTAAGGTCTCCCTGGAACCTTCTCTTCTCTAGGTTGAGCAAGCCAAACTCTCTCAGCCTTTTCTCACAGGAGAGGTGTTTCAGCCCTTGGATCCTTTCTAGTCATCCTCTGGACTCATTCTAACAGGTCCACGTCTTGTACTGAAAACCCCAGAGCTGAGCACAGCACTGCAGGTGGACTCTCACCAGAATGGACTGTAGGGGCAGAATTCCCTCCCTCAACCTGCTGGCCACGCTGCTGGTGATGTAGCCCAGGATACAGTTGTCCTTCTGGGCTGCAAGTACACATTACTGGCTCATGTTCTATTTTTTTATTCACCCATATCTCCAACTCATCCTTTACAGAGCTGCTCTCAATCCATTCATCCCTCAGTTTGTGTTGATACTGGGAATTGCCCTGACTTTGCCTAGGTGCAGAACTTTGTGCTTCGCCTTGTTGAACTTCACGATGTTTGCATGGGCCCACTCCTCCAAGCTGTCAGGGTCCCTCTAGATGCCATCCCATCCCTCCAGTGAATCAACTGCAGCAATCCTCATGATAAAAGATAATACATTTGTTTAGGGAATAGGATGTTAACTGTGTATTAAATTATGTGACTAGAAATGCTTGTATACTATCTATGGGAGCTGAAAGAGAAAAATAGATAGAAACTTCACAGGAATTACTTTGATGTATTATTTTTATACTGTATGTAGTTCAACACAGCTAAAGAAGAAATATTTAATGTGTGTTTTGGCATCTGAAAGATTGTTCTGCTGTGATGCATATATGGTTGTTTTGATGTTTTCTTGCCTAAGAGAACTTACCATTCATTCGGAAAGAGGATAACTTCTAAGGGTCATAGCGAGAGAGACAAAATGAAATAAAACTCTTTACCAGTTAATAAGACCTATGTGGTCTGTCATGAGGAATTATTCTAACTCTGCTAAAGGCATTGAAGGTAACTGAAAACAGCATCCCTGCCCAAGCTAGAGTATGTAGACGGAGTTAAATTGTAACCATATTGAGACACTTGCATTCACATTGTTCCTGTCAAGGTAGTCTGTAAAATGGTTTTAAAGCAAACAGGTAAGTGGTGTTGTGACCCATTACTCAGGTGTACATATAGTTGTCTATTACAAGGGGGGAAGGGAGAATAGGAACTATTTATCTAATTCATCCTAGTGTAACTGGTGCAAAACCTGGAGGTTTTTTCTATTCTACAATTTTAATTGATGCATATATTTCTTCTGACATAACTTAATAGTATTTATGCAGGACATTAATGCATTTTAATATGCATTCATTACAGAATAAGTGCCCCAGTTTTAAATACGGTAAGGTGTTTTTGGCCTGATAAGCACATAAACAAGGTCAGTATATACTGGGTTTGTTTTCATGAAGTTCTGTCTGTAGGAGTGAGGAAATTTTATGCAAAAGTCTATCTCTTCAGTCTCTGATCTTTCTTTATCTTTGCTTACAGGCTACCCAAGTTGTACCTTTGTGAATTCTGTCTAAAGTATATGAAAAGCAGAACTATTCTCCAACAGCATATGAAAAAATGTGGCTGGTTTCATCCTCCAGCCAATGAAATTTATAGAAAAAACAATATTTCAGTCTTTGAGGTAAGCTGGAAAACTAAGCCACCCACTTTTATCTATAAAATAGGGACTTTAGCACCAAATCATGTGGTAAGTTTTCTGCAGCCCTAAAAGTCTTCCTTCTTGGAATATGCAGTTGCCAAGAGTGAAGAACTACAAGCAAGCAGAGGAAGCTGACCTCACATGTAGATTATTTATCTGTCAAATCTGTGAGAAGGCTCACTTTGTAAAAATGCTTTTTCACATTTTTTGTAATGTGTTGTTTTCATTTTAGGAGAACTAGTTTTAAGTTCTCTCTTAAGCTAATGAATGTAACAGTGATTTGGCTACGACCTTTATGCTGTGGAAGTTTTAAGTCCTTTGAGATGCCACCTGTGGTGGAGAAGTGTTCCTCTCATGTTAGACTTTTCAAACGTACAGGGATACCCTGATGAAGCATGTCCTTGCATGACAGCAAATGGAGTGACAAGACTTTTCCTCATTTCTGTAAGGTTGATGGCAATGTCAGCACCATCTACTGCCAGAATTTGTGCTTGTTAGCCAAACTCTTCTTGGACCATAAGACTCTCTATTATGATGTGGAGCCATTTCTTTTCTATGTGCTTACACAGAATGATGTCAAGGGCTGTCACCTTGTTGGCTACTTTTCCAAGGTAAGTACTTGAGTACTTCAGACGTGGAACTGCATTTGTAATGGTGAGAAATGCTGCTTCAGAGTCTTTTTGTAATTTAAGCCCTTGCATTCTATATAATATGTTATATAATATCTGGTCTATACCTATTTTATTTATGTTACATTTAGAGACCACCAACTAAAACCCCCAAATTTCCTCATGGTATTACATAGCATGTATTATCTAAGGAACTTGTACTTGAAGCTATTATCTAAAAAAACCCAACTCTTCAAATTACTTCCTACTCCTAGTGGTGATGGGTAGTTCTCTTTGTGAGAGAAACATTGTTACCAAGTAGTTCTATCTTTTCTTTCTTTCTGCAAATAAATTATTCTCCAAACAAGTCTGGCAATTTTGCACCTCATCTCAAACACTTTATTTTTTGGACAGAACAAGGCCAAGATTTCAGATAGGCCTTTTCTTAAAATTTTTATCTGTAATTGTTTTACTTATTTTTAAATAGCATTAACTGAAGCTTTTCCTTTCTTCAGAACCGCAGATTTGAGACTGGATTTTATTGTGTTATAGTTTCACCTTTTAAAGTTTCACTGGAATGCTGCACTTTTCTTCAGTGAATTTAGCTGTCTTCAGATTTATGCTTTGAACTTTTATCTTCTATGCAACCGATGATCTTTACAGTACGGTATCTAAACAGGAGGTGGTAGTTACATCATGGTTTTATTCTTTTTCCTTTTCTGAACTGGTAATAGAGTTTTAATACTGTTCTCTCTTTAAAAGTCTTTCCTTGGCTCATGTACATTGTTCCCAAGAAATTTTGACAGTGGCTTTCTATCTGTTTTTGCGATGGATGCAATTAGGGACTTGTACAGAACAACTTCTATTTCTCACTGGTCTCTCTTTTTTAAAAAAATTGTAATTTGCTGCTTTTTTTCCCAACAGGAAAAACACTGCCAACAGAAGTACAATGTTTCCTGTATAATGATTCTTCCACAGTACCAGCGCAAGGGCTATGGCAGATTCCTAATTGACTTCAGTAAGGAACTTTTTCTTTGCTTTTTAAATCTTTGTCTTTTCATATTTGAAAGAAAAGCTTAAATGTGGAAGAGGATATTTTTCAAATTAAAAAACATCTTGGGACAAAGAATTTTAAAGGTCATAAAATTATCTCAACTTTGCAGTTTACACTTGTTGAAAAGCTTCAATTCTAAAGACAAACTGATCATTTTCCCCCTAATTCTCATGTTTCCTTTGTAATCAGCTTACTATGGAAACAATAGGCATGTGTCAGTATAATGTTTCTAGCAGAAGCTTACCTAGTACATGTAGTTCTTTCTATAGAAAGCCAACCATAAAACTGCATGCTCTCTTGAAACTTTAAGCAGCTTCGTTAAGTGTATGTCTAAAGCAAAAGGTAGTCATAGCTAGGTTTTAATTTATCTTTAAAAGCAACAAAACCAGACGTGATTAGGCTCCGAGTACTCAATTTTCAAATTTATACATAGTTCTCAGCAAATTCATATGGAAACTTGATACTGTAACTGCATCTCTCTTATTATGCTGAGTGCAATCTGATACAGCCCTCCCTGTGGACTTGCTAAGTTTGGAGTTAATGTCAAGAGGAAAAAATTGTATAATTATATTAGATTTTACTGGTAAAAATCCTTGTGTAGATAAGTTGTTCTGAAAATTTTGGTGACATAAAGGAACTCAATTATGTATATTGAGAAATAAAAAAATGTGGGCTATATTAGAGTAGCAGTGACAAGACACATATGTCAGCTGGTTTCACCCTTTGTCCTTCTGGGGAGATTATAACCCCTCGGTCTTTACTGAACCTGTACAGTGTATCACAGTCTTAAACTACGACTCTGCAGACAGAGCCTGGTCCTCTCCAGTATGGCACTGACATTTGACAGTAGAGAATTTTCAAGAAAATTGTTTGGCATGCTAGTGTTAAATGGCTAAAATATGTTATCCCTCCTTCATTTTCAGAACAGCTATTGCAATTGGAAAGTACTCTGCAGTGTGTTTGTTTACTTCAGGCATGTTATGGGTTTTAGGTAGGCAACTGCTGCCATCTCGTGGCACTGCCCACAGCCAATGTCTGATGGCAATGTAATGTAGAAATCTCATCAAATTACACGAGTCTAAAAAAAAAATAAATTGGCCAGACCACTCAGTGTGTTGTTCAAAATTATAACCTATCTCTTGCAGGCAGCCTTCAGCTACTCTCTGGAAAAATGCCATTGTAGAAGTTCGGGTGGAAACAAGCACTTTATATGCTAATTTTTTTAATTATTTTTTTTCTTGTATATCTTTAGGCTATTTGCTTTCAAAGCGTGAGGGTCAAGCAGGATCACCAGAGAAACCCCTGTCAGACCTGGGGCGCCTCTCATATATGGCTTATTGGAAAAGTGTAATATTGGAGTGCCTTTATCATCAGCGTGACAAGCAATTAAGCATCAAGAAATTGAGTAAACTGACTGGAATCTGCCCTCAAGATATTACTTCCACTCTACATCACCTAAGAATGCTTGACTTTCGTAGTGATCAGTGAGTACAGGAGTCCTATTGTATTTTCAAATATCTTCAGATGTATTTGAATGAAATTTAATGGTGTTTGGAGATAAGTCACATCTAATAAGCTTGATTTTATTTAAGACTTAAGTGTCCAGATACTGGCTGTAGAGATTTATGATGCTCATGTGCGATGCAAGAGTTGTTCAGTGCCAAAGCTGGATTGGGTTTCCAGCTGTGTAGCTCTGCAGGAACTTATGAGTAATTTGCTTTCTCTCATAGCTGCAAGCTGATCTCAGCCATGTTCTCTGGAGTCCCTCAGCATAATCAGTCTAATGTACAAAACAGAATGAAGAACAGCAGCTTCCCTTCTCTAGAGGGAAATCTGTTCAGTTTTTGAGTCACTGAGTGGACAGTGGTTTCCCCCTATTTTCTCCGTGCCTCAAAGATGCCACTAACTGTGGATTAACGTGGGAGTGGGATAACAGATAATGGAACAGCGAGATAAATAACTGGGAGAAATGAGCTGTGTGGATATAGAATAGAGGTAGTCAGCTTGCCCAGCTGAGCATACACATCAAGTGATGCAATACTTATTTGGGAACTTACTTGGAAAAGTTGAAGTTATTTGAGAACAGTTTTATGTCCTTGTTTCACAGTATCCTTTTATCAGTGATATTGCTCCCCCTGAATAAAACCCACTCTGAAAGTGGGACTGTAACTTTTTAAAGCAGTCCTTTTATTACCATTTGGTATCTTTCACCTTATGTTGCCTGTTCCCCAAATGGCATAACCCTTGTGCATTTAACATGTAATAAAAGTTTAACGCTGCAGCTGAATGTTACTCCTGGAAGGATAATTAGTTCACTGTTAAAAAGAAGTGGGAACAATTTAATAACATTTTCTCAGTTTTAATATGCTTTCTCTGGTTCTGATGGTGCTGCCAGTGGCACAATTTTAATGGTCTTTCTGTGCTCTCTGAAGTTGCCCATGGCCACACTGATTGAGAATACACAGATTTTTCTGTAGTATCTGATTGTCTTTCACATGACCACATGTACAGTCTGTAGTCCATTGTTGATCAGAGTACTATTACTGTTTAGATTTGTGATCATTCGTCGGGAGAAACTTATCCAGGAACATATGGCAAAGCTTAGAACTAATGTCCGACCTATAGATGTGGATGCAGAATGTCTGCGTTGGACACCTGTTATAGTTTCCAACTCAGTTGTCTCTGAAGATGAGGAAGAGGAGACAGAGGATGGAGAGAATGAAGAGGAACAACAACAGAAAGAAAAGGATGCAGAGACCAGTGTAAGAGTGACTCTGGTAATTCTGTGTAGCATATGGTTTACACTTGGTGCTTTTGCAGGCAATGCTAACAAAATTTCAAATGCTAAGCTTGGGCATTTGACATAATTGTAAAAGCAATGCACTTATGATTAGTTTGTATATTTTTATAGTTTCAGATTAGAAACCAAAAATAGGAAAAACACTGAGGCATAATCGAGAGACAGGTTAAAGATTGTCTCTGAAAAGATTAAAAAGGCTTTTTCTACCTGTAATGATTTTTGCAGTGTGTGTTGGAGGGGGGTACAGTGTTAGGGAAAAAAAAAAAAACACATACAAAAGCCTGCTAAGACTCAGACAGTCTGCCTCCTGCTCTCAAGCAACTTGGTCTATCATGAAATTTAATCGAATTTAAGTTTGAAGGACCCAGTATTTCTGTAAGTGACAAATAGCCTAAATGGAAATGAATCAACAAAAACTTTTAACATTTTTCAGCAAAGTTTTTTTGCCATGTACTGTAGTTTAGAATTACTGTCCACAGAGCAAGGAAGGTTTCTCAAATCTAGGCTGCTGTCCTTGAAGGATTACTCTCTCACATCAGATGATGAGCAAACTAGAATAGTAAGAGGCAAATTATGCACTGTTATTCTATTTACATTAATTGTGCATTTTAATGGAGAAATAGCTTCAAGCTCATCTACCTTTTTTTTCTTGAAAACTACACAAATACTGCGTTTGAGTATACCAAGATAATGTTCGCATTCCAGCAGGCCACTGGATGACTTCTGCTGGCTAAAGTCACTAGTTGGGAAGCTAGCTGGGCTACAATGGGAGGAAAGGAGTAGCAGTTAGCACTGTTAGGATCTAAAGGTTAATTCTTTTGTTATTCTCAGATTCTTAAAAGTCATTCTGGTTAAACTTTTCTGACTTCTTGCTCCAAAGCTTTTTCTGCAATAAGAAGTGTGAAATCTATTTGTTTGTATTTAAATCAGATGGTAAAATCTGTGTCATGGGAGAAGAAAGAGCAAGAGCCTTACTCACCTACAGAGAGTGAAAAAAAGCCAGACATTGTTGCTCCAGCCAATTCTGCACGGCCAAACAAGCACATTTTTTCCCTGGATAGTCTTCCTGCAAACAGTCAGCCATCACGAAGAGGTCGATGGAATCGCAAGGGCAAAAAACTTCGGGAACCCTTTTGTGAGAAGGAGCCAGTATTGCCCACTGGGGACAAAACAGCAGTTCCCAGTGGGCGATGCAGTGAATGTGAGGAAAAATCAGCAGCCTCCCGAGGCCGGTGCAGTGACTGTGAGGAGAAGTCAGCAGCTTTGCAAGGAAGATGTGGTGAATGTGAGGAGAAGTCTCCTGCCTCAAGAGGCCGGTATGCTGATGATGAGGAAAAATCTGCACTTTCCCAGGGACAGTATAGCAAAGGTGAAAATTCTGCAATTCCCCGTCGGCGGTACAGTGAAGGTATGGAAAGGTGGAGAGGACAGTTGAAAAAGAACACGGAGCCACTGAAGTGTAGAATCCCAGAGGACTGCGACAGATTACCCCGCCACTACAGTGATAGTGAGAGGGCACTTCTGAGGTGTTTTAGTGAGAGTAGTGAAGAGGAAGATGATGAGCCTGTGAGTCCTCGATCAAGCTCTCCACCTGTTCTCACCAAGCCAACATTAAAACGAAAGGTGTGTGCATTATTTCTTGTTGTCCTTGACTATATCATGCAGTCTATTTTGTCAGTGTGTTGGTGCTTTCTAAAGCGCTGTGCAATTCATGAGGTATGTATTAAGCATACAGGTAGCATCTGCTCAATGTTACAGAACTCTCTGGAGGGTGCTTTCTGCTACCTTTTTGTGGTGGTGGTTTTTACTGAATTGGAGGTAGAATTAAGAGGAAACCCACTAACTTCTGCCTTCTGCTTTCAAGTTTTCTGTGCTAGTTATTAAAATTTTACTCAGACACACGAAATAGAAACAGATATGATCGTACTTTTAAAAGAAGCTTTCAAAGCACAAATGTGATCTAAACAACTAAAATCACATCATAAAGTCTTTGGAGTGGTTTACCATGGAGGTTTGAATTCTATCAACATAACCAAGAAAATCCTGTCTTTGTGGGAGGCTGCACTAAAACGTTCTTCTACATCATCTTTGCAGCTTATTGCAAACTATTCACATCTATGTTGTACTGTCTCTGAACTTTCAGCTGTTATGGACAATCTGTTACCTTCAGCTGTTTAAATGGTTTATGCTGTCACACAAATCTCTACCTAGCAGTCTTCATGGAAGTTAGTTGTTTTGCATTGTTTTTAACATCTGTGTAACTGAAGGCAGGTGCCAGTCAGTATTTCTAGTGGTCTGGATTCCAGAGCGGAGTCCTCTGGTCCTGCTTAGACTGTTGAACTCTACTGTCAATGTTTTCTATTTATAAGAGTTTTATTTTTATGTTAAAATGTCTTCTTATCTTCCACCTTGCACTTTCAGAAACCAATTCTTCATCGGAAGAGGCGAGTCCGCAAGCGTAAGCACCATAACAGCAGTGTTGTCACCGAAACAATCTCAGAGACAACAGAAGTGTTGGATGAACCGTTTGAGGACTCAGACTCTGAACGACCGATGCCCCGATTAGAGCCTACATTTGAGATTGAAGAGGAAGAGGAAGAGGAGGAGGATGAAGAGGATGAGAATGAACTTTTGCCCAGTGGATACTTTCGGCATTTAGAGCCACCAGACAAACTCAGGCATAGACCCTCTTCTAAGAGGAAGTCCAAAGATGACGAGGAGTCTGATGACACTAATGGTATGTTTGGTGGTATGCTGTTGAAAGTTTGATATAGATAGTGTGTCAACAATTGTCAGATGACACTAGCTCATGACAGAACAAGGTGCTTACGTTGCCTTGTAACTTGTAGCCAAAATGTAGGGTTAGGCACAAATTACCAGTCAAACCAGCTTCAAACATTCCCAAGTCTTACGAAAATGCGGTGCATGCTTTCAACTATCTTATTAGCAATGATCTGATCACAAGGTATCATTCTGATTCAGCTTTCCTACTGGAATTGCTGTCTGTGATTGTGCAAAAACCTATGCAGCAGGGTCGCTTACAGAAATAAAACACAAATTAATTGGAGAGACCTCAGTTTTCTGTAACAAAGAGAAATATAAATTCTCTCTTTTGAGATCCTGTTCTTCATCACAGTACATGTCCTCCCTCTCAGATTCTCATATCTCCTTGAAGTTAACTGAACCTTCAGTTCATAACATAAAATTCTTTGGTTGGATCTGTTTACTTAGAGTGCACTGACAATTCAAAATGGACATCTGTCATTCAAGATGCTCCATTACTAATCTTCATTATGACTGTTATATGTTCTGTTCTATTGATGGTCTATGTAGTGCAAGGCAGTCAGACAAATAAAAATGAAGAACTGTGTGAAAGAGAAGTATGGTGCTGTTATCCCACAATAAAAAAAAAAATCATTACTAGAACGAGCCCATTAATTTATAGCTTTCAGCTAGCTTGTGGTTAGCAGAGGAGAATTTTTCTTTGAAAGTACTTCAATACTGGAAGCATCAATATGATTATATAGAAAATATACTATCCATTTAGCATCAGTTACCCTTTAATTCTTGTAGCATCATACCAACTATCCAGAGGAGGGCCATGCATATGATGCAAGAGCTGGAGCCCCTCTCTTAGAAGGCCAGGCTGACAGAGTTGGGAGGGTTCAGCTACGAGAAGAGAAGGCTCCAGGGAGACCTTATTGTGGCCTTCTGGTATCTGAAGGGGGCCTACGAGAAAGCTGAGGAGGAACATTTTTTAAGGGCTTGTAGTGATAGAATGAAGGGTAATGGGTTCAAACTGGAAGAGGGGTAGATTTAGATTAAATGGAAGGAGGAAGTTCTTCACTGTGAGAATGGTGAGTCACTTGAACAGGTTGCCCAGGGAAGTTGATGCTCCATCACTGGATGTGTTCAAGACCAGGCTGGATGGGGCTTTGTACAACCTGGTCTAGTGGGAGGTGTCCTTGCCCATGGCAGGAGGGTAGGAACTAGATGATGTTTAAGATCCCTTCCAACCCAAACCATTCTATGATTCTAGGAAATTTAGTGCAAACATGTTGATGAAGCATTGAGTTTGCTTAGTGGGAATATATGCATGGTCAGCTTATACTGTTGTTTTTTGAATTCTGTTGTGATCTTATTACTCATTAAATACATTTTTATGGTATGGGAGAAGATCTGTTAGATAGGTGGTTTTCAGTCATCTTCATTTGTGCTCTTCTGAATGTTTTCTGGTGAAGATGTAGATCCCTTTAGAGCTTCCACACGTGTTGCTTTCTAAAATACATAAGTGATTTTTTTTTAACCATCTTTTGCAGACTACCAAATAGTCCATAGTTGTGCCCAGGGCTCAAAAATGGTATTTGGAAGGCCACTGTTTTAACTCACACCCATTATATACTACAATGATAAATATCTTACCGACTTTATAAATACTTTACTTTCTCACTCTCCACTTGTAATTTAGTGCTTTCTGTTCCCTTGTGCCACTTCTGTTGCTTTGGGTTTTTTTCTGAACTTCTGTGAATTTGTCAGAACCTGTGAAGCAATAAGGTAATAAGCACACTAGGGCATTGCTGATCCTGATGCCTGTTGGCTGCTTACGCCTTTAATATAGGTGACCTTACATTTACACCGTAAAACTGTAATGTTCTTAGAGAAAATACAATGTACTTTCAATTACCTAGACATGTAACCCGACAGGAATAATCAGTCATCATAAACAGCTGATGTTTTTTGATAAAAATATTAAGAGGCAGAACTGCCTTATGATGATTCAGAAGTATAGTATTGAAGTCATTGATGCTTGGTTCAGACTTGGACTAATCATAACCATGAGTTAGGAACATTTGTAGGAAGCTTAGAGATTTATTTTTTTTCAGTTTTCCCATCATTACAGAAACCTGCTTGTAATTTTCTTTCTTTTTAAAAAGCAAAACAAAACAAAATAACTTTCTGACTAAGAGTGGTTTGGGTTAGATTTTTCCCTGAGATACCTTAATCTCTAGTTGAGGCAATGCATTGAAAGTGGTTTATGATTTCCCTGAAGTAACATTGCACTCTCTTAAACTTAGTGTATGATGAGAATTTGAATTGGTTCTGATTGCTGTCAGGGCTATAGTGAGAATGGATAGTGTGATGTGGTGATTCAAGACCAGTATTTAATAAGGGTGAAGCATTCTGGAAGACAAAATGGGTTCTGTGGCATAGAAAAGAAATAAAGTTTGTCTTTCTATATTCTGCCAATTCTGTGCAACTTGATTAGTGTTGTGTGGGGAGAGATGGAGCTTTGTGACAGGCTGGGCTGTATTATTTTGCTTTTCCTAGTTCTATCTGTAAGGTTTGGTCTGAATGTAAATACTGAAATGATCTTCTGTTCAAGCTTGTGTACACTGATGTTTAACTAAGTGCAACTGAATAAGCACGAATCTGAATGTTTCTCAGTATCCTAAAAAATGACTCATGTGAAATATTGAGTGATCATCAAATCAAGATTCTTTTACAAAGACTGTGTTAAGTGCATGTGGTAAAAAACATAGAATCACACTCCCTTGAGGTTGGAAAGGACCTCTGGAGGTCATCTTGTCCAGCCCTACTACTTAAGCAAGACCACCAAGAGCCAGTTGCTCAGGACCACTTCCAGATGGCTTTTTAATACGTCCAAGGAGAGAGGCTCCACATCCTCTCCAGGCAGCCTGTTTCAGTGCGCAGTCACAATAAAGAATGTTTCCTAATGCACATATGGAACCTCCTGTGTTCCAGTTTGTGCTCATTGCTTCTGGTCTGGGCACCACTGTAAAGAGCCTGGCCCCATCCTCTTTACACCCTCCCTTAAGATATCTGTACACATTCATAGGGTCATCCCTGAGCCTTCTTGTCTCTAGTTCCAGCTTTCTCAGCCTCTCTTCATCAAAGGGCTGTTCCAGTCTCTTAGGCATCTTAGTGGCCCTTTGCTGGGCTCTGTCCAGTAGCTCCATGTCTGTTTTGCACTGGGGAGCCCAGACTGGATGCATACCATATGATATTGTAAGGGGAGCCTGGCATCAAAAGATCATCTCCTTTTTTTTTCTCGTGTGTTCCTAAAAATATTAAATCCATGACAGTACCGATAAAAGCAAAGCGTCTTTACCTAAGAGGTGGTAAATAATCCTCTGTAGTAGATAGTAAATGTAAAAGAAGGGGAAGAGAAATAGCAAATTTATTTTTAAGAGGTAGATTTTTTTGGGGTTTTTTTGGTGGTGTTGTTTTGGTTTTTTTTTTGGGGTGGTTTGTTTGTTTGGGTTTTTTTAAGGGCTTAAGTGTTAATGCTTTAATAAATACTATGAAAGTAGTGTTTCCTTCTTCCTGCCCAATGATACACTGACTGTGGTAGATCCTTTTTTTACTCACAGTCCAAATACTTGCTTTACAGGTGAATTCAAGGAGTTGTTGAATTTTGAATTTGGTATTTGTTTAAAATTCATTTTTTTAATACCCAGAACTTTTTGAGAGTACTTCTTATCAGAGATAAATTAAATGCCTGTCTGAGTAAAGGGCAAGAGTAACTCAGCTTATGACTTATGATTAGGTTTTAAGAAGCATTTGTGAACTACTAAGGGCATATTATTTAGTTTTATGTTCATTGCTTAACTGTGGACTTAAAACAGCTCTTCCTAGGAAATTCATAGCATGGCATCAGTAACATTTTTTAAGATGGTAGAAAGGGCAGAAATGTGAATAAATATACTCTGAATATTAGGGGGAAATTGATCCTATATGCATATAGTGGGATGACCAACATAATTACAGGCCCATCAGTGTGACATTCATCCTGATGTAAATAGTAGGATGACTGGCTTATTACTCAGTAGAATGTCCAGGGAGGGTTATTTGCTCAATACAAATGAACAGTGGTATGTGAAAAATGCATATTAGACAATGATATATTTTCACAAGATTACAGCCTGGTTCATAAAGGTAATTGATGCTACCTACTTAGTGTTTTGAGAGGTATTTGACTTAATCAAAACTATTTGGTTAAGCTGTAGTGTTACAGGATCAAGCTAATACATATTAAATCAAGCTACAAGCAAGGAGTAATTAAGCAACTTCCTTATTAGTGGAGTGCAAGGCAGTTGGGACTGGATGATTGTTGTAGGTCCCTTCCAACAGAACTGTTATATTTGAAGGACGATTGATCCGAGTTGTGTGTTTATCTGTACTGCTATTTTATGGATAGATTAAAAAGTAACATAGCAGATGACAGAAGAAGAGGGGACTTGGTAAATGAAGTGAAGAGCAATTCACTGACAAAGTCTGAGAGAGTATTTGAAGGTCATATGTCCAGCAATTAGCATGGTTTTCAAGCTCAAAAACAGAGATTCAGATGATCCTTAAATATATGAACAATCTCAAGTGGAGTAAAGACATACTGTCATCTCTTAGCTTTGTTGAAACTACTACAGCCATCTTTACTCAGCTATTCACACCTCATAAGAGTATTGATAACTGAAACAGTTCAAAGAACAGTCGTGGGCTCTTTAGGACACTAAAACAACTGTTCTATAATTCAAAGAAAGCAGAGGCAAAAGAGTGACAATAAATTTACAAATTACTTAGGTGAGAACTGTTACTTGGTAAGAGATTTTTTTTTTGCCTAGCAGATAAAATGCAAAATAATACAAAAGCAGGTTAAGTAAGTTCAGTGTCTGAAGACAGAAATTCACATGGTTAAGTGTGAATATCAACAATTGTCAATGATTAACTGAGGCAGTAGTTTACCAACAGTTGTGTGAAATGTAACTGGTTATCCTAACTGACAGGTTCAAACCAAAATTAATTCAGGGAATCCCTTACAGTATTTGGTAAATTATCATATTCCCTTCTGGCTGTATAACCACTGAAGCTATTCTAGTGTTTGGAAAATCACTGAAATGCAAAACTTGCTTCATCAAATAAAAGCCAGATGAGGGAGAAATTCCACTTCCTTTTAATGATTTCTGAGATTGAAACAAAAAAAAAGGCAAGTTCAGTTATCTGTGTATTTCTATCGGCATGTAAAAAGCATAAGCCATGGAAAAAGTGGAAATATTTCCTGTCTTCAGCAGATGCACAAAATACAGTTCTAAATGGAAACATCCTTTTATTGCAATTTCATGTGTTCTCCTACACTAGAACATTTCCATTTCTGAACAAGCTGTATAAATTAAATCTGTAAAGGGTGGCAAGTCTTTTCAGGACTTTCCTGTATAACCTAGTGTTTGATTTGAATTGTGTATTAAGAGCTCAGGGCTTTGACCATGCAAAATCTTGAAAGCACTGGTGTTCTTTGAAAATGTAATGTGCAGTGTGCTTGCTAGTGAGCAGATTTTAATCCTTATTACTCTTCAGAATAAATCTCTAAGCTAGTAGTGATACGTAGAATTGATAAACAGTATGGGGATGCTTAGGAAAGCTTCCAAGATTGCTCAGGTCAAACAAAAATGTTTGAACAGTATCTTTCACTTTGTGTTTTCAGGTAACCCAACTTTGAAACCATTATCTATGCTGAGAGAATGTGAAGAAAAGGATTCTTCACTTGAGCCAGATACTTCTACACCCATGAAAAAGAAGAAGGGATGGCCAAAAGGGAAAAGCCGAAAACCAGTCCACTGGAAGAAAAGACCTGGTCGAAAACCAGGTTTTAAACTGAACCGGGAAAAGGTGCCGCTATCAGTTCAGGATGAAGGAGTTGATGCTGTGATAGCTAATTCAAAACCAGGGCGTAAGCTCAAAACATCAGATAAAGAAGAAAGTGTTGAGCAGAAGGAAGAGCTGCCTCTTACTGAGGAAAGGAAAGAGGAAGATGTGACTGTGGAAGCAGAAGAGGTAGGAGAGGGAGAAGAGGAAGATACAGCCAGCAGTGAAGTAAGAGCAGTTTCTCCTGTGGACAGCAGCAGCAGTCCAGTGCCAGAAGTAAAAGAGCCTGAGATAGAAGAGGAGGTAGAGGAGAAGCCACGGGTTTTAGAAGAGCAAAGGCAATCAGAAGAAGAACAGCAAGAAGCAGATGAACCTGAGCGTGACCATGAGGAAGAAGAGGAAGTTGCAGTAGTGACAAATCAAAATGAAGATCATGATGCTGATGATGAAGATGATGGTCATCTGGAGTCTGTGAAGAAAAAAGAACTGGAGGAACAGCCTGTTAGAGAAGGGGTGAAGGAGGAGCCTCAGGTGCAAGAATGTTTTTTAGAAACAAGCATACCAAGCAGTAGAGAGGATGCAAAAGAAAAAGATGAAGCTGAGGCAGATTCTGAGGAAGAACAGCCTTCCAATGAGACATCAGCGGGCTCAGAGCATGTCCCTGGGTCTGAAGATGATCATGAAGAAGAGCAACGTAATAAAGAAGGGTTAATTGAATTAAAGGGAGAGGAAGAGATTCCTCATAGTGAACTAGATCTTGAAACCGTTCAAGCTGTCCAGTCCTTGACACAGGAGGAAAGCAATGAGCACGATGTAGCTTACCAGGACTGTGAAGAAACTCTTGCAGCTTGTCAGACTTTGCAGAGTTACACCCAGACTGAGGAGGATCCTCAGATATCAATGGTTGAAGATTGCCAGGCCTCAGAACACAACAGTCCAATATCCTCTGTTCAGTCCCACCCCAGCCAGTCTGTACGTTCTGTCAACAGCCCAAATGTGCCTGCTCTGGAGAGCAGTTACACCCAGATAAGTCCTGAACAAGGATCCCTGTCCGCACCCTCTATGCAGAACATGGAGACCAGCCCCATGATGGATGTGCCTTCAGTATCGGACCACTCTCAGCAGGTGGTGGATAGTGGCTTCAGTGACCTTGGCAGCATTGAGAGCACTACAGAGAATTATGAAAACCCCAGCAGCTATGATTCCACTATGGGAGGCAGCATTTGTGGAAATAACTCTTCCCAGAGCAGTTGCTCATATGGAGGACTGTCCTCTTCTAGCAGCCTCACTCAGAATAGTTGTGTTGTCACTCAGCAAATGGCAAACATTGGCAGCAGTTGCAGCATGATGCAGCAAAACACTGTCCAGCCTGCAGCAAACTGCAATATCAAGTCACCTCAGAGCTGTGTGGTAGAAAGGCCTCCAAGTAACCAGCAACCAACAACACAGCCACAACAGCAACAGCCTCAGTCACAGCAGCCACAGCCGCCACCTCCACCCCAGCAGCAACCTCCACTGTCTCAGTGTAGCATGAACAACAGCTTCACCCCAGCACCTATGATCATGGAAATACCCGAATCAGGAAGCACTGGTAACATAAGTATCTATGAGAGGATTCCAGGGGATTTTGGTGCTGGGAGCTATTCACAACCATCTGCCACTTTCAGTTTAGCCAAGCTGCAGCAGCTGACAAACACCATTATGGACCCTCATGCCATGCCTTATAGCCATTCTCCTGCTGTGACTTCCTATGCAACCAGCGTTTCTCTGTCCAACACGGGACTGGCTCAGCTAGCTCCCTCTCATCCCTTAGCAGGCACACCACAAGCACAAGCCACTATGACACCCCCACCAAACCTGGCATCCACCACCATGAACCTCACGTCACCTCTGCTTCAGTGTAATATGTCTGCTACCAATATTGGTATTCCGCATACGCAGCGGTTGCAGGGGCAGATGCCCGTCAAGGGGCATATTTCCATCCGCTCCAAATCAGCACCACTGCCCTCTGCAACTGCACACCAGCAGCAGCTCTATGGCCGCAGCCCGCCTGCAGTTGCCATGCAGGCTGGTCCTCGTACGTTGGCTGTTCAAAGGGGTATGAACATGGGAGTCAACCTAATGCCAACCGCCCCTTACAACGTTAACTCCATGAATATGAACACCCTGAACGCCATGAACAGCTACAGGATGACACAGCCCATGATGAACAGCAGTTACCATAGTAACCCTGCCTACATGAACCAGACAGCACAGTATCCTATGCAGATGCAGATGGGAATGATGGGGAGCCAGGCCTATACCCAGCAGCCTATGCAGCCAAATCCTCATGGAAACATGATGTACACTGGCCCCTCCCATCACAGCTACATGAATGCTGCTGGGGTGCCCAAGCAGTCTCTCAATGGACCATACATGAGAAGATGAGCAAGATGAACTTGCATCCTAAAAACTGAAATATATATAAATAAAGGAACCTTTTATACTGACGAACCAGAGAAAATGGACCTTTTTCCAGTTAAAATATTGCTGTAGATTTAGAGGGATTTTCTTTGGTTTATTTTATTTTTTAGGAAGCCTGGTCTTTATTTTTTTGGCTTTTTTTTTGTTTTGTGTTTTTTTCTTCACAATCCTGAAACATTTTACAGCTAAAATCATTTACAGATGTTTTTTAGAGGGGAAAACATGCACAAAATCTTTTCATAATTTAAAAAGAGCCTTACTTTGCTGACAATGTGGACAGAATATGTGTATCAGTGAAATCATCTTTCTAAATTTTTTTTCCAAATGTATGTCCTTCTCCCTCCCCTGTGCCCCTCTGTATGCAGTTTCTAATGCTGCAGGCAAGTAAAATGTTTGACATCTCAAAGAATAACAACCTTTCCCTCTAAACCCCACCTAGCATTTCCTACTTCTAGCAGGAGGCACTTATTGGGAGACTTGGAAGGGGACACAGAGGATAAATGAAGCTTTTTATTTCTGCAAGTCAGGAAAAGAATTTAATCTTTAATTTTTCCTGACTCCCTTGCCCTCAGTAAAATTTGGAGTTTACGTGTAAACAATGAAGTATTCGCATTGGTGTTTTTGTAGATGAGTTGATTGAAATTGTATGTTTCATGCTGAAAATATAATGTAACTTTAAAATGATCCCATTCACCACCCAGACATGCATGTGCACACATATGTGCATGCATGCACACATGTTCTGTCACTCCAAACTACTGGAAGCATCTTGAGAGAACTGCTTGTGTCCCTTATGCAGTCATGAGGAGGATAGAGGGTGATCAGTGGTCTGTTAGGACAAGAAAATGGTTGCAGGCTCTTCTGGTGAATGGCAAGTCAGCCACAACTCTGAGATCCCAAATTCTGCTTTAGTGTGTACTTCAAAATGCTGAGGGTCTTGGTTCTGAGCCTTGGAGTCAGGCTGAGCTCAAAAGAAGCTGTTTCCAGTGGTCTGCCTCTTAATCTGTTTACTTCGGTAACCTTGGAAGATGAAGTGTACGTTTTAAGTGACTTGGCAAGAACCCTGTGGTGTCCTTGTCGCTCTTCCATTCCTGGTATGGGGTAGGAAGTTGCTGAGTGTGCCACTCTCTGAGGGAGTCAGTGATGTTTTCCCTGATTCTCCCACTATATTTGAGACCCATTTTATAGGAATAACCACACTTCTGATCTAGTGTGGGAAAAGAATGGAATTTGCCTGTTTTACAGGCATGAAACAGTCCAAACACCATCGTAGGATGCAGGTGGCAGGATTTTGCAGTTTATTACCGCATAATCCTATTTACGTTCTTCTTGGATACACTGCTGGCATGTCACCCAATACAAAAAGGGACACCCTTTAATGTAAAGCTCTTTTTTTTTATTGTATATGAAGTAGAAATACAGACACATTAATAAGACTAATTTCTTTTGTTTCTAAACCAAAAGAGTCTAAAAGAAAGTTGGGGTTTCTTCAGATGCACTAAAATGAACTTTCCTCCAATAACTGCTAACCATAAAAGGCAGAATTCAAAGGACTTCCACTTTTTATTTCTGTTTAGTTTTGAGCATGTACAAGGCTGTGTAGGACCCCATTTCTCTGTATATACGATTCCAGTTCCAAGTAACCCATGTAGAATGCGCACTGTGCTGCCCTCTCCTTCCTAGATCTTCAGCTGTGTCACTGCTTCCCGATTGCTGGGGTGGGGTGGGTAGGGGGGTGGGAAGGGGTCTGAGACAGGAGGAGAAGCTGTTGAAATGAGGGCCGTGAATTTAGTTTGTTTGCTGTTATGTTTGGTTTGGTTTTGTATGTTTTTTTAACCAATTGGGCAGCTCCCTTTTCCACAAGCCTTTGTGACTGTAGAACTATTGTAGAAAAAAAAAAGTTCTTTTCTATATATAAAAAGAAATTATCCAACGCAGTAATATTGGTACCTACCATTTTTTCACTTCTGTTAAAAAAAAAAATAAATGTATTTTTAGCAAGATAACTTGGGTAATCTTCTAAAAGAAATTAAAAAAAAAAAATCTCACTGTTAGTGACTTTGATGCCTTTTAAAAATAAGAGCTTTTTCATTTCATTCCATCTTTAAAATTTTTTATCTTTGTTGTAGAATATTAAAAACTATTTTAAGAAAGATAAAAATTCTCTTTAAAGAGATCTCTAGAGTGTGTGAATAGGAGCTCCAGATGCCTCTAAAAGCCGCATGTACAAATGAAGCTGAGTCTATTCCTGTCTGTTTATATTTGCTTTTCCTGTTTTGTAACCTCTTTGTACTTTGTTCATGGTGACTTGTAAGCTAAGGGGAAGGGGTGCCTAGATGCCTTTGTAATCCTCCATGTCATACGCTCCTGGCTGGATGGTCTCCCTTCCTCTCCTTGTATGTAATATCACTTTTTTTTCCCCTTTCTAGCAAGTACTTTCAAAAGAACTCTGTACATTTTAACATAAAAAATAAATTATGTTGAGCCATTTTGGATGTCAGTTGTGCATGTGGATTTTATTTTTTTTTCTTCATTTAAGCAGTGAACTCTCATCACTGATGCTTGGTCCCGGGAGAACAATTGCCTCTTGGCCTGTTGATCTGGGAGAGAGGCGGTACTTGGGATTAACTTCCGAGATCTCTGTCCGTGTTCATTTTTATCTACAGCTTCGAATGGGAGAAAGATTAAAAATAACAAGAAAACCCAAAAACTTGAAAGCTCCCCCAGAAGCCACTACCTTTAGAATCCTTTCTGCAAGGCCTGCCCAGAGCGTTAGCTGCTTTTTGTCACCTTGAGAGCCCCGACTGGTGCGCTTGCCTTTCCCCCCACCCCTTGTAGTGACTTCTCTCACCTTCGTAACGAGGACGCCGGGCAGGAGAACCAGCGGCGTGACCCCACAGCTCACCCGGGGGCTCCGCGGGGCCTCCCGCTCCGCTCCCCGCCC
>NW_008602686.1:0-3318 GCF_000691845.1 Merops nubicus | reverse complement strand
CCAACCTAAATGATTCTATGATTCCTCCCAGGCCCTGGCCCCGGCCCCAGCCCCAGGGCAGGGACACCCAAGGAGCAGCCCCAGGCCCTAGCACCCTGGTGTGTGATGTGTCCACGGCTGTGCCTGTGGCCTGCAGGCACTAGAGGGGAGGCACTGGGATGGACCACCTCTAGGTCACTCCTTGCCACTCCTCTCTGCAGAGGTGGCAGCACCCCATGCCCGTGGCTCTGCCTGGCCCTGGGCCAGCTGCAGGTGCAGAGCAGCGGGAAGGGGGCAGCCAGGGGTGTCACTGAGGAGCAGGAAGGCAAGCCCACCAAATCCCTCATCCTTGGCTGGCCCTGTGGCTCCTGTGTCTCACTTTCTGGTGAGCTTGGGTGACGAGTCCCACCAGAGGCATGGGCATCCTCTGTCCTGCCCCACAGGACAGGAGTGTGCTGGCTCCCACCTCGGCCCACAGGCTGGGGAGCAGTGGGGACCTGGCTGTTTCTCTTCTCTTTCTGCAGCTCCTGGGTGGTGAAGGAGCTCTGGGTCTGCACCCTCCTTGGGGTAAGCCCCACCTGGCAGTGCAGCCTACATTCACATTGTGGGGGGATGCTCCAAGCGTAGCCTACAACGCAAATTCACTGCTCCCCTGCTAGGAAGGGGTGCCCCCCATGGCTGCGGGCAGCTCTTGGCCAGGCAGAGCTTGTGGAGCAGCTTCACCCAGCCGTGTCCAACCAACTAACTAACACCTCCTCAGACCCACCCTCATCACGGCTGGTGCTCTTCACTCCACTGCTGGGCAGTACCTGGCTGTTTCAGGGCAGCTCTTCCCTGGGCAGGCAACAGACAGACAAGGGAGCTCAGGTCTCACACAGCTCTCCCTCTTCCACATGCTATAAAGCCCTCCAGGTTTTATTTACAACTACTTGGTCCTGGCAGGCAGACGCTGAATCAACTTGCTCAGTACAAGAAGGGAGCACCATCACTACTTTTTGGTGAGTGCAAGCTCTTGTATGCAGCACATAGCAGAACACCCTCTCTTACCGCCCTGGCTCAGACATGACTAGCATGTGGTTTCCACGAAGGTAGTCACTCCAGATCAGGTACATAAAATATTCCTTTCTTCCTTCTTCTCCAGCAGATCAGTTCTCTCTGGACTGATACAAACGTAGCCCCTTCCCTTAGTCATAACTAGAGTTTGGAAACTAGCTTTTCCCAAAGCTCCAAATACTTAAACAGCCTCCATCATTTTGATATTTGAACCCTGTATGATGTCTCATGTGGTAGAGCTCCTTTCAGGAAGAAAAATAAAAGTGCCAGCAACAACAGGGTTGTGAAAAAGAAATTGCACAGCTGATCTGCGGGTCTTGCAGGTTGTGCAGGAGCGAGCAGAGCATGGAAATTGATGTGGAACTCTCCTATCTGGCATCTGAAGTGCTTCAGAGGCAATGCCATCTTTTCTTCATGGGCAAAGGCTCTCTTGATACCCTCTGCAATCGCTGACTGAAGTAATTACATTCCTAAGTGCTAGGAACTCCACACTATAGCAAAACAGGCAGTTTTCAGGAAAAAAAAAAAAAAAAAACAAACAAAAATGGAGTGGCTGTGTGGTGCTTAGTTGCCCACTATGGTTGAACCACCACAAACTGTAAATGCAGTCTATAGCTGTATGTCACTAAACCCTGGACTGATTCCACAGCTACTGAGCTGTAAGAGGGCAGCTGCTGCAGGTGAAGCTCCATCCTTATTCTGGTCAGCCATACCATGAATGCCTCCGCTGCCTCTCCTTTTCCCTCAGCTAAATTCCTTTGTGTTTTTAGAGATTTCCACTGTTGTCTCTGTTTTGAGGAAGGGACACTAATGATGTGCATGAAAAGATAGTAAATGAAACGACAGGAGGAATGAAAAGATTGTGGAGCACCCTTATCTACGCTTAGAGTTTATGCACCTGTAGTTCTGCATCTCATCAGGAAAGAACACTACATTTCTTCTGCTGCAATCTCAGCCACATTGCTGTCACTGAATAGTCATTAATTCTGCATTTTCATTAGTAATAAGTGTTAGAAACCAAATTAGGAATCTTGAGAAAATGCTACAGTTATGTTTCCTTAGTCTAGCTATGGTTTGTTTATTTGGTATAAAACCTCTACGATCTTTCCTTAAAGGACAAAGCACAGGAGATATGGTGGAAGTGGTATATTGGCTACATGAGGCTTCTTTCTTTTAGAGCAAATTTAAAGGCTTTTTTTTTGGGTATTTTTTATGGCTAAGGAATGTGAACAAAAGCCTGAGTCATTCTGCCTTTTCAACAGCAGCAGAATTAGCAGGAGATGGGAGTTTCCTTGCTGTTGTGCTTATTCACTTTTCTGATGATAACATTGCTGATGCATAAGCCTCAATTCAGTATTTTTGAGATGAAGAAGACAGCATTGATGGTGTTGCTAGAGAGACAGCGCCATCCAAGATCACAGTTCTGCCTGGAAAGAAACAGAAGAAACCCAGTAGGTTCACAGATGCCCTTGCTTGCACACAACCTGTGTTCGAGCGCAAGAAGACAAATGGATATGAACCATGTGGAGAGGCTGATGCTACAGAGCAAGTGCCAGATCATAAGTGACGATCTACTCTAATTTTTGAGGGTGTGTATTGCCATTGCCTTCAAATGGTGTGCAAGACTTGTTTCCTAGTACTGGATTGAAAAATTCAGTCCTGTCATTCATTACAGTCACTACGAACATGATTAAAGGCCATGAAGATGGTGAAGGGACTGGAGCATGTGATGTATGAGAAGAGACTAAAGGAGCTGTGATTGCTTAGCCTAGAAGGCTCAGGGTGCTCTTACCAATGTCTGTAACTAACTGATGGTGGGAGTAAAGAAGGTGGAGTGAGATTCTTCTGTGTTGTCCAGTGACAGGGCAAGAGGAAATGGGCAAACTGAAGTAACAGGAACTTACATTCAACATGAGAAAAATGTGGTGGCTTGTGTTTTGGTTTTTTTTTTTTTTTTTTCAGTGAGGGTACTCAAACGCCAGGACAGGTTGCCTAGAGAATTTTTGAAGCCTCCATCCTTGGAGACACTGAAGACCCAACTCCCGAGCAACATGCTCTAGCCGAGCATCCTTCAGCATGTCCAGATGATCTCCAGACGTCCTACCAACCCTCAACGATCCTGGCATTTCTGTGCTTTGACAACCGCAAGCAGCAGAGCAAGTTATCGACTGCACATCCCTTAAGGGTCTCCTCAAGAAGCTGCAGATGACAGGGGTGGGAATAGTGTGAGCGGACGCGCAACCCCTGTGGTTTTACGGCACTGCTCTTCCAGCACCTCACGAACCA
>NW_008602685.1:0-2287 GCF_000691845.1 Merops nubicus | reverse complement strand
GTGCCACTGCTGAACGTCTCTATGCTAAAAAGCGACAGTCTCTCTCTCTGGGGCTGCCTGTGAGACCCCAGCATCATTTTTGCTTCACTGGTAAAATGATTTCTAAGAAGTTTGTGAGAAGTCATGCCTTCATAACGCCCCTATCCCCAGTCCTGGTGAGTTACATTCCAAGTGGGCATTAAAAACTCATAACAAAGCAGAGGAAAAAACAAAATTTAAAAAAATAAGAATTAAAAAAAAAAAAAAGCAGCAAACTCAAAGCAGTGAGGATATGGAGCCTTTAAAAAAAATAAAAATAAAATAAAAAGTCCAGTCAATCAAACCAGCCAGTAAGAGCAGCAATTTTTCAGTGGACATTGATATTAAACATGGACCACCCAGGCTTTTCCTCTCTCTCTCTCTCTCATTAGCACTGTAGTAAACCCCGATTAATTTGTTATGCATCTTTAAGAACTAGTTGATAAAAATTATGTCTTGTGAAATCGGCAAATAGTCTGCAAAGTGAAATAAGAACAGAAATTAATAGATTAAACTGAAAAGATAAGTCCCAGAAATTTAAAAAAAAAAAAAGAAAAAAAAAGAAAAAGACACAGAAAGGGAGTGATTGCAATTAAAAAAAAGGAAATAAAGAGCCTGTGTACTCAGTTAGAGAGGCCTAGAGGAAAAAACCAACGTGATGGGAGGAGATAGAGCAGTCGCCAGAGTGATTGTGTGTGCCTGCCCCACGGAGCCGGGGCCACCCCGTGCTGGGGGGGACAGCAGGGGGGCAGGAGAGGGATGTGGGGGAGCTGGGGCCCCTGCCCACAGTCTGGCACCCGGCACACCCCGGCACGGGGACCGAGGCGCACGCGGGTGGGTGGTGACACCGGGGCCCTCCTTCCACTCCCACAACAGCGAATGCCAGCAGGACAGCTGGCTCAGATGGCATTCCATTTTGCCTTCTTTTAATCAAAGAAGTGAACAGGTCACGTAGTCTGAGGAGGAACCCGGGGCAGGCTGGTGCCCGGGGGGACGGTGCCTGTCTACAGCCCAGCTCTGCAGTGCCACCCCCGGGGACCTGCCTGGTGCCAGCCCCTGCCAGGCTGATTCACGGCAGCACAGACACCCGGGTGGGGGCAGAGGCCTCACAACAGAACCACAGGGCAGCAGAAAGCACTGCCAGGCCTGCTCCACAGCACAGCACGGGAGCACAGCCCTGTACCTGGATGTGTTCTGTCTACGTGGGCATGGACACGTGGGTCGGCGCGGCCGCCGGGCACCACCGAGCAGGGGGCAGCCCCAGCTCTCGGGCACGCTGCCTGGGGTGCTCCTGCAGAAACAGCCACCATGGGTTCTTCTTTTCAAACCATGACACCGAGCGTTTGGGCATGACAGCTTACTGAAAGAGCAGGTCTCAGATTTCCCCCCATCAGGTCTGCACATGCTCCTGTCCCGTGCTCCAAGCCACAGTTGTACCACGAGCCTCCATGGGCACTGCTGCAAGTGTCAAAACCCGCCAAGAGGAGGGTTGGGGGGTCTCGGGCTCACAACCACGTGAGTGACACCTACTTCCACCGCTGCTCCTGTGGCAGGAGTGAGCAGTGGACCCTGGCACATCCCCATCCTCAACTCCTGACCTGCTCCCTCGCCCCCTGAGCTGTGCTCCTGAGGTACAGGCTCTCTGTCCCCATCCTGCTCATGGGCATCCAGGCCCTCACGCCATGTCTCGTGGCAGGGAGGGCTACCATGCCCCATGCCACCCTGACAGGTCATGTTTATAGAGACCCAAGTCCAAGATCATCTGAGAAAAAACGCCTAACAACTATGAACAGTTCTGACTGCTGTTAAGGCATAAATTGTCTGAGTGGAAGTGGAGCAAACCACACGGGCAGGGCAATCCGAACTCGGAGCATCTCCCCTTTGCTGCCCTGCTGCCGGAGGCACAGCGTGAGCCCACAGGAAGGTGCATTTCTCTTTTAGTGGTGACAACTTTGATTTTCTTTTGTGCACTCAATCCCTGCAAGAGACTGAAAATAACTCACAAATAACTGGGAGGCCTGTTCTGAAAAAACAGGCCCTTAATAAATGAGGTCTAGAGTCAATCGGTACCTCTGCTGTCAGCTGGCAGACACATTCATTTTAGACATGTCTATAATTAAAGTCATCTAAGCTCTGCTGATTTTCATCATTTAACTTATCAAAGGTGTCTCTCATTTAGCTGTCTTCACACAAGTCACCTGGTACAAGAAATGGAGAGGACCCAGGAGGAAAGCGTGAGACAACGTGCAAACACCTCCTGAAGCTGCCT
>NW_008602684.1:0-1304 GCF_000691845.1 Merops nubicus | reverse complement strand
CTCCACTCGCCCGTGGGCCCCCTCCCCAGCCCCCTGCGCCTCAAGGGCAGCGGCAGAGGTAAAGAAGGAGCCGCGGTCCACAAACTGCCCGAACCCCGCGGGTCTGCTCCCTCGGGACCCGGGGGTGCCCGTTACTTCGGGGCAGAGAGGCAAATCACCAAGGAAAAAAAGGATGGGGATGGGCACGAAGGAGCCCAAGGAGAAGAACAGAGCAAAGGCAAATGGCGTGCAGGGTTTGCAGCGTTTTCCTGTTTATATGTTAGTGTAAACACGAAGCAGTGGCAAGGCAGCCCGTGTGCTGGGCGCCTCTGCCCGGCTGCTCGCTGGTGCGTTCCCTGCCTTACTCCCCTAGGAAAAAAAAAATAATTAAAACGTTTGAAAAGGGAAAAAAAAAATGTTGTAACTCTAGGGATTGAAGCTAGTAAATGAAAATAAACCAGCGGTTCCCACGTTGCAGTTTTTAGATGCTGGGTTTTGTCTTGCCGCACTATCAATCTGCCCTTTAAACGTTCCACCAGCCCTATTCCCTTCATCAAAACTGCAACCCCCCTCCTCGAGCTGGTGGGAGGGTTTATTACATCCCTCTCCTCTTTCAAAGGCTTCCCCGAATATTCACCCCAGCCTGCAGAGCTTCACCTAACCCGCACCAAAATGTTTTTTTCGTTTAGGGGGAGAGGGCTGGGCAGGGGCTCTGCTCCCCTCACCCTCACCATCCCCTCCCTGCTCGTCCCTCTTCTTCCTCAGAGAGCTCGATGTTGTTTTTTTTTACATTAAAACCCCTTTTAGAGAAGATGGTGCCACACTTCTTGCCTTAAAACTGCCTCTTTAACCTGCCTCAACCTGCACATTTGGAATAAATCCACAGCGTGCTGTTGATCAGCTCCATGTAATTAAATATAGACAGGACCATTTCCTCCAGCGCTGTCCACCCGCACTCTCTCCATCCCCCGTGCCGCAGCCCGCTTAGTCTGCAGCTAACGAGAGCGATGCTGTAATAGATTTTGGTCCTCCATCAAACATGTTTTTCCTGTTTGGCAGAGCAACAGGACTGCTGTTGTTAATCCCCTTTCCCCAGAGCGGCCGCGGCACGAGGGCCCGTTTCTGCCCCCGAAATTGGCTTCCCCCATTAATAACGATCGGGGCTTTGCCGCCGCGGTCTCTCCCCGACGCCAGGGCTCTCGCGAGTGACCTGCTTGTCGCCTCCCCTGGGTGCTTCTGCTCTGACCTTCTGCCCCTCCATCCCCTCGCAGAGGAGAAGCCGGGGGCCGACAGCGACGCGGAGGTGGAGAAGGGGCCCGAGGAGC
>NW_008602683.1:0-791 GCF_000691845.1 Merops nubicus | reverse complement strand
GGGGGGGGGGGGTCGCCGGGCTAAAGGATGCTCCGAGGAGGGGTTTCGCCTTCCCGGCTGTCATCGGGCAGGATGCTACCACCCCCCCAAACACCCCCTCCGCCCTGTTCTGCCTCCTCCTTCCCCTCCAAACCGATTCATTTGTCACTTGACACCGATTCCTATAATTGTGTGTAATTGTGATATGATTTATCGCCCCGGCCCCCGACACTCCGCATCCGACTAAACCACTACAGAAGGTTGTGGGGTGTTTTGGTTTTTTAAAATATCTATTTTTTTAAGCTTTCTGCGCTTGGAGAAGCGGCGAGAGGAGGGGAAGATGAAGGGAAAGGCGCCGAGAGACGCTCTCTTTAGGTGAGGCAACAAGAGGGAGGAGGGAAGAAAGGGAAGAATTATAAACGGCAAAGTTACTTTTCCAAGCAAGCTCACGGCGTGAATTTCGCTGCAGAAACGATTGCTTCACCTCCTTTCCCATACATGTTCGTACACATTGCCCAGCACAGGAGGCATTCCAGAGCCATTTCTTCCCCTTTTAATTACACACACAGCCACGCACGCATCCCTGCGCGGCTCCGCGGGGCTACACGCACCCTCTCCCGCACACATCCCCCCCTCCGGCGGGCGCTGGAAGGGGGGGAGGGCGACGGGACCCTCTCTCCCCCTCCGGTGGGTGCTGGAAGGGGGGGAGGGCGACGGAACCCGCCTTTCCCGGAGCAGCCTACCTGGGAAAGGTGATTTCCAGAGGTGTGTAGACTGCGATTGCTCTTTGGAGCAGTACACTTGCCCATCCC
>NW_008602682.1:702-14954 GCF_000691845.1 Merops nubicus | reverse complement strand
TTTTTTTTTCATGTGGGTAACTTGACCCAAACTTCCAAAGGATCCTACTTGCTTGGCCTCACTTTTGCCAAGAAAATAGCAGGTTCAGAAGAACACTTCTCACCCAGCTAGCGGAAGGTGCCAGCGTAAGCACAGCCCGTGCACGCGGGACCCTCGCTCAGGATGGCAGAGAACTGCATTCAGGGCTCTGGGTCTAACCCAGTGCCGTGCTCCCTGGCACAGAGTGCCCTGGCTGGAAGGTTGCCACGCTCACAGAGCCACCACACACCACCCTGTGCCAGCAGCCCCCGTGTGTCCCCACATTGCACAGGGAGCGGGGTCCTTCCCCAGCACTCCACCCGTTTAGAGCAAATCCCAGCATCCGTGTGGGGGAAAAAACCCCAACCAACCAACCAGCCAGTGCTTCCCAGTGTGACATGAGTTGGGAAAGTTCTCTTTGATGGCACCAGATCTGATCTAAGTTCAAACTGAGGAAGGCCACCTGCCCCCAGGCCCCACTACGCCACGGTCAGGCCCCGCAGATGGAAGTCTCGCCAAAGTTTGCTTAGGATTAGATCAATTCCAACAAGAGCTTTAACAGACACATGTCAAATCCTGACTGACCTGAATTTTTCCTCAAAGATTAATCCTCCAGCCATCGTTATCTTTAACCCATTGATGGCTGGACCATGTGTCCCAGCCCCACACCAAAGCCTGCCCTGTACGAGCTATACGTACGTTGTTCACATAGATTCTTACACCCACACTAACTGTCTGTGTGCATCACACACACAACCAAATCCCATCCACTGAGTTCTCATCATATGTTTTACACAGCTTGTTGGTTTTTCTAAAAGCAAAACCTAGCTGGGTGTCAGTTATGTGGCTAGTTAATGGTTTATGGTCAAACAGAGGAGATAACAGAATTCTTGTACTGGAAGGCAGAATTGCTGCTAAATCTCAATGGGTATGTTTTAAAGCACACCACCTGCTTAACTGTTACATCTCACAGATAAACTGGAGGAAGTAAAATAATTCATTAGGAACAGCAGCTGCTAGATAGGAAAGTAAATTTTCTTTTCTCTCAGGTACTCCACAACACCTAAGGTACAAAAATCCATTGGAGCTGCTGCAATCACGTTACATTTAGCTGCATTGCATTTGCTATCAAAATTCTCAGTTAAACTGGAGCAACTCTGGATAATTCCACTGATTTGTGGAGGATTATTAGTGAGGGATGCATTTCAGACTTAATTCCATCAGTTTAATATTGTGTCATTCCATTATCATGATCACAAACAAACTGTTTGGGTAATGCCATCCATTTTCCTGAGGAATTCATGCCTGTATAATTAACTACAATCAGCTGTAACACAGATGGCATCGTATGATCCAAAAGCACTTTATGGAAGCATTTTAAGCATGTTATTAACATCCCCAAATAACTATTTAATGGTACCTCCCCAGCCCTCTCCTGCGTGAACCCACAACACAGCTGGATTTGAGAGCAGTAAAGGCAGCATTTAGCTGTAGCACTGGCATAAAAGATTTTCAGTTCTTGGATTTATTCAATTTATAGCTCAGCTTGAAAAATAACAGGCTCCACCATGACAACAAAAATATTGCATTTTAGATTTCAGAATTAAGGCTAATTTCCACAATGACTCATGCTCATCAGGCTCGGCTTTGAGGAACTGAGCAGTGTGGAAGGACACTCGTGGGAGGAGGGGCCTTTCCTTAGGCTGACCCTGCTTATCCAAAAAAGACATTTCTATCAGTGATTTATTTCTCAGTCGATGTGTGTCCCATTCTAAACTACGATCAAAATTTACATTTAACATCAACAGACAAGAATCTGAATTAAAAGTTGATTAAGCTCCCAGATGAACACAGTTGCAAGTTGCTGATGCCCACCAAGCTCTAAGGCAAAGCTGCTCCTTCAGCCCGAATAAACTGAAGATCAGATCATTCCCAGTCTGACTTTTTGCTACTAAATATCCTAGTGTAATTAACCTTTCCTTGACAATTACTGAGACCCTCTCCCTAATTTCGATCTGTTTCTGCCCGTTTATTTAATAGACCCTTGGCCTATAAACTGGTTTAGAGAGCAAGCACAGATGTGATCCAGCTGTGGGACTGGCTGGTGCCTTGGGGGGAGGGCTGCAGTACCCACCAACCATCCCTGTCCCACAGACACCTGCTGGGCGAGGGCAGTTCAGGGGGGCTGGGGGTCCAGGCTCTCATGGAGCCATGTGTGAGCCCTCCAGCATGATCTCAGGTGGGAAGCTGGGCCCTGGGAAAGACCAGGAGAGCTTTGAGTAAATTCTGGTGAAGCAGAGCTCTTTCTGCACTGTAGTAACTGAGGAGGCACCGTGCTGCTTTTCACACCAGGCAAGCTCCTGGCAAGAACATAGCTAGAGAAGATAAAGCCGAGGGAAACCAAATTTAGAGATGACAAATGAGTTCAGGAGAGAGAAGCTGTTCAAATATCACATTACCATCAGCTGAGAGTCAGCACTTAGTACCACACAACGGGGCTTAACATTTGAAGAGGGCAGCACTAAGTGGATCCTGGCATGGGGACTGGGTGGGAAACCACAGTGAAGGTAACAGGCATGTAGATGGAGTGTCACACCAGTAGCTGCAGTTGTTTTAGGTACACAGATTTCTATCCCATAACAACACCATAGCGTGTGGAAGGGAAACAGAGAACAGTTCTGGAAAGGGTGATGTGTTCTGGGGGTTATTAACTCGGCCTCATAGTCCTTCCTGAGGGCAGGTGGCAATCCAAGACCTGAGAGCTCTGGGATTCAGCGGGAGCAGTGCTTTGAATTACTGGTGTTCATCCACCAACTGGTACAGTCCCCCAGAACAAACTGGGAGACAAGACATCAGCGAAAGATTTTGTCTTCTTAAAGGCAAGAGATGCAGAGACACACATAAGAGGTCCAAGTTAGATACAAAAGACAAACCAAGAGTGTCACTGCTGTCAGCTTTAGTTAAAAGGACGAGGTTTTCATAGGTGAGCACAGCAGCTCTGGGCTGGAGTAGCACCAACTCCAGCAGGTCACCACTGGTCTCCAGTGGAACTGGGGCTCCCTGCTGCCCTGTGACAGCCCTGCAGGAGGATTCACTCTGTGTAAAGATACACAAGTAGCTTGGGTCCCACTGAAAATGATCTTGGGCATGGGGTGGAGGTCTGATGACAGCTAAACACCTCCTGAGCAGCCCAGCCAGACAAGGCTTCCTGCCCCCCATAGCACCTCCACATCTCACTGCCTTGGTCTGGGCAAATCCTCCCTTAAAAACCACAAATAGACACTAAGAAACCAACCAAACCTTTGCTTATTTGTAACTCTTGCTCAGGGGATCAGAACTGCCTTATTTACCTTATACACTTGGCTAGAAAAGAACAAATTTTTTTTGTTATTATTTTTGAACCTCAGAAAAGCTGTTGATGTACCTCGGTGCCCAGTGGAACAGCCACATGCCCCCACAGCCTCACCCCCAGCCCGCTGAAGCCAGGCTCACTCCCTCTGACTGGGTTGCAAAGGAGGCACTGGAGCCAAGTTCCACTTAAGTCAGCAGGGAACTTCCCACCCACTGTAATGATCAAGCCACTAATACACTCGGAAGTCAAAAACGAGTGCCTAAAAGCCACTTCTCCAGAGCTTCAGTTTAAAAGAGAAAGAATCTCCCTTCAGAGCTGGACGAGCCCCTCGATGGTGTGACAGGAGAGAGGAGGAGGTGCCGCTTGGCACAGGGGCAGGGGACACGATGCCACCCTGCTGACCCTCCCGGCAGCTCAGCCTGGGCAGGGACGTGGCAGCAGAGCCCTGGGCAGGGGAGGTGGGAAGTGGCCTTGCCCGGGGGCCAGGTGGCCCCTCCTGCTGGTGGCTGGCTCCAGGGAACTCTTACTGGTCCTCCTTCTGACCTGTGCCCGACGGGTGCCACGGAGAGGGGCAGGAACGGGACAGCTGTGTTGGGGTAAGTCCTAGGGTGCTGGTTATTTACCTGGGAGCTGGAAATAGGATGGTTCCCCAGAGCCAGCCCCCCAGGGTCACTGCTCTAGGGGCAGAGGGTTGAGGCCCCCAAACTGGACACATCTCCAGGGGAAGTGCAGCTGAGACGTTAGGGAACAACAGAAGAGTGCTGAGGAGAAGGAGGGCAGCAGTGCTGGGTGAGTGCTTTGGAGATCTATGTAAAGTTTCATACATAGTACTCAGTCTTGATAACACTGAATAAGATGAGCTTTTTTTTCAGATGACCATGAAAAATATTGTCACCTTGAAAGAGTTCTACATGTGAAAACAAATTCATATTTAGCTAAGTCTGCACTAAACAGGAGTTAAAGGGAGCCAACCCTTTAACATGCTTTTTGTGTTTGCTGTGGGTATGTACAGGGCCCATTTTTGTTAACCATTTTTTTTGGCAAATAAACTCAGTTTAAAGAGCAAAACTCAGGCACACTCCTGAGATCACAGCCTGCCCTGGCACTGGAGCGTGCAGAGAAGGACCCCACCGACTTGTGTGCTACCAGGTGAAATCTACAGCAAGAGGCAGCCAATCCTACAGTCCCTGACAGGTATCAGAACTCCCGAGTTCCACAAAAGGGAGAAGTGCTCCTGTGTTACCTGGCTAAGTCACATATTCCCAACTACAAAGAAATGATCAATTTTTTAAACGATGTTTAAAACAAAATAGACAAACAAAACCCCAAACCCAGCCCATGGAAGATGACAGAATGAAACTCTAAGAGCGAAATGCCAGCTGAGGGAACTGCAATGCCAGCAGAGGCTGCAGTACCCACGCCCGTGCTCTCAGAGGAGGCCAAGCAGCCAGCAGGAGGAGGGCACGAGGGCACACGGGGAGTGCCCACACGTGAGAGGAGCTGCTGTGGCAGGGGGCACACCCGCCCTGGGAGCCTGGTGACCATGCCATGGCCACGCTGAGGACGTGCAGGGTGGAGGAGTTCCCCTGCTGCTGACCTTGTCAGGGTGATTGCTGTGAGTAGGTGCCTCTGCATTAACCACATGCACACGGTGGAGAATTTTTAAGCTATAATCTGATTTTTTTAAAGCTGATTTGATTTGAGATGCAGCATCAACCCAATTTGCTTGGCATCCAGAGACCTGTTTCTCTGCAGTTTCACAGCACAGATCAGTAAGGGGGGTCTCACACTTCCTTTCAGCGTGGTGAAACCAGATCTGTCCTTCAATATTTCAGGCTCTGAAGTGGCTTAAAAAGGTAAGGGTTGTTTCAACCTAACTTTAGCATTTGAAGTCACAGGATCCATTCCTCTGGGAAAATCTTATCTTCAACACAAGAGCTCTACTTTGTTTTTAACCAAGGCTAACCAGCAGAAGACAAGCTGACTTTCACAGGAACCAGCTTGTACCCAGTGTGATACCCAAGATATAATTTCAGTTATACAAGCATAACAAACTGATCCCTCTAATGCTACACTAAATATAACAAGTACTGCATTAAATATGAATAGAACTGATTTTTTTTTAAAGATAAAAGTAATTAAAATGAGCAACTCAGAAACCAAAGGTAAGATGGATGCGATGAGAAAGCAAACCAAGGTCACCCCGTGTCACAGATCCTCCTGCTGCCAGGACCAAGAATGACAAACATACACAGGATTCAACCTCCAGTAGCACCCTGGGGCCTCTCCCTGCCTGCAAAAGACACCCAGGGACCAATACACCAATGATTTCAAAACCCCCTCAAAACGCCCTGGCACAACAGCAGCTGCAGAACTGCTGCCCAAGGAGTTCCTGTGAGTGACTCAAACCAGCCAGCAGCTCTGGGAGCTCTCCTGATCCTTGCTGCTCACCAGTGGGGAGACTGGGAAGGAGCAGGCACCCCTGGGCAGCAGCCTGGCACCGACCTCAGCTGGCACCTGCAGAGCTGAAGCTTGGGTCAGTCTGCTGGTTCTGCTAAGGGACAAAACTGGGGCAGTCTTAGGGTGTGTAAGTGTGTGGAAAAGTCTCTTATTTCTCTAGTGCAGGGAGGGGAAAAAAGGGGAAAAAAAAAAGGGGGGGGGAAGAGAATCTCAGCAGCTGCCCCTGCTCTCTATTGTGTCACCAAAACTGACTTGCTGGGGTTCAGTGAGTGGCACCTCTTGGCAGCAGTGCCTGCTGAGGCCTTACCTTGGGAGAACTTCCTCCTGGGTGAGTATCTCTGAGACCTGGGCAGGAAAACTGCTGGCCTTGCTTTTCATTGTGAAAAGTGCTACAGGAGAGACCTGGGGAAACATTCTCACAAACATCTCCATTTACAGATGGGAACCAGATACAGAGGTTTTTACAGAGCTCTTCCCTTGCTGTTTGTTCAGTGTGGCATCTGGATAATCTGGGATTTGATTCAGGATTTTCCAATCTTTTAGCCTTCTGCACTTGCTCCTTCAGAGAAAGTTGCTCCTCGTGGGGCTTGCACTGCCCTGAGCTTTAGCTGAGAGGATGTGTCCATCTGACTGCTGACCCCCAGCTCTCCAGTGCTCAGCGGGGAGCAGCTGGTGCTGGGGTCCTGGGTGCCAGAGCCCAGCTGGGTGCCCCGGGGCAGGATTCTCCAGCAGCACCAGAGGGTGGAACTCCTGTCTACAAAGCTCTGTGGGAGTGGAGATGTTCAATGTAACGTGTGGCAATAGCTGTGGCTGCTCTGCTCAAGGGTAACCTGGGTTTGTTAAAGTTTTGACAAAAAATATGTAATGCCTGTGCACATACACATGGCTAAAGCTGCAGGAGAGCCCCGTGCCCAGGCAGATGTGCTGGTGGTTCTGTGGCCACCTGCACACATGGCTGGTCACCAGCAGGGAAAGGGGATCACCCCCTGCACGGTGAGCTGGCAGGTGTGACCTCAGGGAAACCTTGCACAGAAACGTGTAAGGGATGAGAGAAAGTAAATCTGAATCTCAATTTCACAGCGGATCCTTAAGGGTTGTGCACTTATCTAATTAACTGCTTAAGAAGATTTAGTACTGTGATGTGTAAGAGACTCCAGACACAAATGGGGGATAGAAACAAAAGAGGGATTATTCCTGGAAAGGGGAGATTCACAGCTGCCAGCTCCAAGGCCCAGAGCTCGGGCAGGCAGTGCTTGGTATTCTGCTGGCAGCCTGTGGAAAAAAGAGGAGAGGGTAGGATATCAAAATCTGCCAATAACTCAGGATTATTTAGGTCAGTCAAGAGAGAAGAACATCAAGCAAGAAGAATGAAGAAAAAATAAAACAATAACCTCAAACTAGAAAATTAGGTAACTAGGCAACATGAAATTCAATATGGGAAAGTAGAAGACAATCTATATTTAAAAATACAATTTGACATATCCTGCACACAGAGATTCAGAAGGAAAGATCAAGTCATCACTGAGGACATCTGTTGTGTACACCACTAGGTAAATAAGGGATCAGACTGTAATAGAGGGAGGTGGGAAATGAGTTGAAAACCATCCTAATGGTGCAGCAAGGTAAGTGGTGGGTACTCCTCATTACACTCATACTCCTCTAGAAGAAACATAATAGGTACAACCAGGTAATAAAAGAATCAGGCTCTGTGAATGTGTTGAGGAGACATTGAACAGGCAGTTATAAGATGATTGACACTATGTGGGTGAAGAGGAGGTTCCATTTACTTTTCACCCCAGTGCAGGAAGCAGCAGCCACCCTGCGGGCACCGGCAGGAGGCACACACACCATTTCCTCCCTGGAAAGACAAATCTCCCATTTCGTGGCACACCCAGACCCTGGCAGCAGCTCTCCATCCTGCTGCTGCTCCTGGGGCCAGCCCCCCACAAGCCAAATTCAGCGGGGAGAAACACACAGGCGGGGCAGGGTGAGGGCAGCAGAAGGGGCAGCACCCAGCCCCAGCCCGCCTGCAGCAGCGTCCTGGAAGGGACAGCAGCAGCTCTCCTGCAGGCTCCTCGCTTCAGCTCCAGCAACTAAAGCAACAGCGCAACAGGTTCTGCTGCAGACGCCCCCAGGTCCTGCCAGGAGCTCAGCAACCCCTGCTTCGAGTGTGTGCTGCACAGATCCCTCAGGAGGAGGGACTGGAGCACTCCCTGGGCTGGGTGTGCTAGAGAGGAGCCTCTGCCACACTGGCCAGAGAAACCTGCAGCACACGCTCCCTGGGGAGGCTGCTGGGAGCAGCAAAGCAGGAGGAGGAAGAGACAACTGCACCTACATCAGCCCCAGAAGGTGAAGGGTGAGGAGATCCTTGCTGCCCCCGTCAGTTCTGGCTTTTACATGCTCTAACTGTGGATGGATGTTAAAATAAAAATAGAAAAAATATCATTAAAATTATACAGCCTGGGTTCGGAGTGCACAGCTGGTTGTTGTTTGTGGTGGTTTTTTCTAAAAGGCCTATAATAAAATTGTCTCTAGTTTTGCTTTATTTTCAGTGATAGATAATGAGTAAAATCCAGCTTCATTTCTCCTAGTTCATGGTCATTGCTCCACAGCTCTGGACACACAACTAAACCTCCATATTGCTTCACGTCTTTACAGTCTCCTCCCTACATAAGCAAGAGTTGTCCAGAAAATAACTCTGAAAGACAAACTCATCCAGGTGCTTCACCTGCAGGCTCCCCCGTTGTCCCCATCAGGACTGTCACCTCCCTCTTCATTCTGTGCCTCGCCCCTGGTCAGTTCTGATGCATGGGGAAGGACAGTTGTCCCCTGACCGAAGCTGACTGGCTGTGGAGCCTGTGCAGGGGAACATTCTGCTTTAAGATAGCCCATAAATCGGGCTGTGGAGCCTCACAGTCTGACCACAGTGATCACCCTCACCTCTGGCAGTGCCTCACCTGCAGTCCAGCTGGCATCAGCTGTGCCTTGCAGAGCTAACACATCTCTACATCTGGTTTTAAAAGTCACCCAACAGAAAAAATGCCACGTTCTGCCTTCCCCACACTGTCCAGCAGCACGGGAGCATCCCAGCTGCAGCAGGGTTGGATCAGTTGCTTTTTTGGCCTCCAACAAGCACTGACACCACTTGAGAGCCCCCTGTCCAGATTCAAAGAAGTGTCGACACTCAGCACGGTGCCTAAAAATGTTTGTACTAAAGCCTCAAAGTTTCCACCCAAGTACAGGCTGGGTGCACGTTTCCCTCCTGGGCCGTGGAGCTCCATGGCAGAGGGGAGAACGTGAACACAAGCACCTCACGTGTATTTCAGGCCCATTTTGTTTTGGCAGGCTGACAGAAGGAGCACAGTGTGCACCAAACCTACCTCAGAATTTTGCCTCGACATTGCCCTGAATTGGGCTCTAAGTAGGAAAGAATTAAAATATTTACATGGCCACAAAGAATATGAACACCACGCCCAAGGCAGTATTTGTTCCTTGAGAGCTGCTCGTGCTGTGGTGTGAAGTCCTGGCCCTGTCCTGCTGCAGAGGGTGCCAGGCAGCCCCAGGCAGCCCCAGGGACGTTGTGCTGGGAGCCCCGAGCCCCCGGGCTGGGGGGCAGAGCACAGCCTGGCACCCTGCCTGCCTGCCCACCCGGGCCTGGCCCCCAGCCCCACGCTCCCTTCCCCAGCCCCGGCCGGGGGGCAGCACTGGGCAGCCCCTGTGGGCCTCTGCCTTTGCTTCTGCTGGAGCTGATGAGCTGCTCACACCAAAAACAAGGCCAGGAAACTCATTTTGGCAGCAAAAGGATCTGTCCTCAGGACTGTCAGGGAAGGTCGTGGTTCCTGGTGCACGGCAGTGTCAGACCTCCACCCCACCCAGCAGCACCCACTTCCCCATTTAGAATCCCAGACTGGGTTGGGTGGGAAGGGACCCTTACAGGTCACCCAGTCCAACCTCCTGCAGGGACAGGGACATCCCCAGCTAGAGCAGGGTGCTCAGAGCCCCGGCCAACCTCACCTGGGATGGTGCCAGGGATGGGGCAGCGACCACCTCTCTGGGCAGCCTGGGCCAGGGGCTCAGCACCCTCAGGGTCAAACATTTCTTCCTTCTCTCTAGTCTGAATCTCCCTCTTTTAGTTTCAAGCCATCCCCCTTGTCCTGTCCCAACAGGCCCTGCTCAAAAGTCTGTGCCCATCTTTCTTGCAGGGTTTGGTGAGGCTCTGAGGGACAGAGCTGGAGCTTGTGGGACGAGGCTGCAGCTTGTGGGGCAGAGAGAGCAGAGGGACAGGTCTCCACCAGAGTTTGCTTTTCCAAAGACTCGCTCTGGACCTGGACAGGCCACAGCCTTGCTGCCTCGCTGCACTTCTGCCTGCAAAATGCAGGAGGCCAGCACGTCTGTGCCCCCTCCTGAGCCGAGGGACACCCAGGAGGGCACCTCTGGCTCCTGCCCTCGGGGGAGGGACATCAACTCACCCTACAGTGTCCCGAGCAGGGCACAGGGAGCTTAGCTGGGCTGGTTACCCACGCAGCAGCAAAACCACAGCCCCTGCAGATACTGCTGAGCTTTGTTTACTTTTTGAAGAGTCATTAAAGTGCACATGGAAAACACCTATTCATAGCATCTTAGGGTTTGTATTTGCTTTTGAAACATCCACTTGATTCGAAACAAATCTGCAATTTACAAGTGACCACAGACTAGATGTCTCTGTGTGTTTGAAACGACAGCCAGAGTGTGTTTCAGTCTGGGTAAGGTACCTCAGCAGCATTCCAGCACGTCAGAGATACCTTCAAATGCCAAATGCTACATTTCAACGGTGGTCAGCGAATGCTCCTGTGTCCCTGCACTACCTGCAGCTTCTGTGCTGTAAGGAAACCCAGCTGGCTTCCCTCCAGCAGCCCTAACTCCCTCCTCCCCACAGAAACGTGTTCCTGGGGTCTGACACACAGCTCTGCAGAATAAAGACGGTGAAACAGCTTCCGACAGCAATCAGTCTCTGGTTGTGTGTCTGAACCACGGCACAGGAGCAAGAATAAGCAAAGCTGTTACAACTCCAGCAAACAAACAAGAGTGCAAAGCCTGGGAAAGCACCAGGCCTCGGCGACAGAGAGGTTCCTAAGGGCGAGGGGAGCAGGAGGGACCTGGGCACAGAGAGGCTGCTCCAGCAGCGACCAGCTGCTCTCCTGCCAGGTCCCTGGAGAAGCTGTGTAGGAAGCAATGCCCACCCCTCGCCGCCCAGTCTGCAGGCAGAGCACGAACACGGTTTCCCTCTCACCCAGGAGGCAGCTTTCCTTACACACTGCACCTCCCCCTGCAGCCCCGGCCCGGGAGAGCCCCGTTCCCCCCACTCAGGTACGGGGCTCACGCAGCCCCCAGCCCTGCGAGGCAGGAGCGTGGCCCTACGCTCCCACAGAGCAGAATGACCTCACACTGTACTTTAATGAGATTTAAAAACCACTGCAGACAAGACAAGCACACGAGAAGGATTCTGAAGAGCCTTTCCTCACCTCTGCTTCAGCCCCGGCAGCACAGCATCTCCCGGCTTGTCACAGCTCCAGCTCCGAGGGGCTGTGACTCAGCAAAGGGAGCAGCTTTTTATTTTTCAGATGGAACTTACCAAACCGTGCCAGCATTACGGGGAGGATCTGCTTCCTGGATCCACTCCTCTGCCCGTCTCTCCCGAGACACAGCCACTGAACCCTCCCCATCTGGTTACGTTACGACAACAAGAAACGGCTTCTTTGGGGAAAAATCAAAAGCGAGCCCGTGTGGCAACTGGGCTGAGCAGGAGAGAAAGAACCCCCAACCCCTGCTGACACTGGATTGAAAAGCAGAGGTGGCGTCTGATCATCAGCCTCGGGGTGTGCTGCTCCCATCAGACACCTCCGAGGAGCACCTGCAGTGGAGGTGAGGCTGGGTGGAGGAGCAGGTCCTGCCCCAGAGGCCCAGGGGCTGGGAACAGGATGAACCCCGAGTGACAGGGCAACAGAGTCAGGCATGATGAACTGTCTAGGGCAGGGACCCTCCCCCTGCACTCAGCACTGGGGAGGCCCCACCTCAAATCCTAGGGTCAGTTCTGGGCCCCTTGCTCCAAGGACAATGAGGGGCTGGAGCGTGTCCAGAGAAGGGCAAGAAAGCTGAGGAAGGGCCTAGAGCCCAAGTGTGGGGAGGAGCAGCTGAGGGAGCTGGGGGTGCTGAGCCTGGAGCAAAGGAGGCTCAGGGGAGACCTTCTGGCTCTGCACAGCTCCTGACAGGAGCCTGGAGCCAGGGGGGGGTCAGGCTCTGCTCCTAAGGAACAGGACAAGAGGAAATGAACACATGTTGTGCCAGGAGAGGTTGAGGTTGGACCTGAGGAACAATTTCTTTCCCTTGAGTATTGCCCAGGGCTGTGCCAGGCTGCCCAGGGCAGTGGTGGAGTCCCCACCCCTGGAGGGGTTTCCAAGCCGTGGAGATGTGGGGTGAGGGACACGGTCAGTGGTGGATTTGACAGTGGGTTAGTGGCTGGACTCAGTGATGTCTGATTCCAACCAAAATGATTCTGTGATTCTATCTCCAGAAATACTGACCACCCACAGCTCCAGGCCAGCTCCAGTGCCAGCTGCCATCAGGTCTGAGGCACAAATCTGATAACCATCCATCTCATATGTGTTTTTCCAACTACAGCCCCCCTGCTCTATGGGGTGCACAGGGCTCCCCTGAGCCCCAAGATCCCACGGCAGCTCCCAGGCAGGATCTGCTGTGCTCCCAGCACCACTCTATTCATCCTGCAAGATTACTTTCCTTAGCCAAGTAGTCCCAGTTCCCCATTACACCAGATAATAAAGAACAGACTGACTTTTTCAATTCCTCAGGGTTATTCTCCAATGTTTTTTAACTCTCTCACTTTAAAATGAAGATAAGAAAGATGTTGTCACTGCCACTGTAAACTATATTGCTAAGAACTCACAACAGCAGGCTCAAGAGAGAAAGCAGAGGCTTGAGGTCCAGCCTCATCGTGCCATGGGGCAGGGGGTCACTGCCAGGTTTTGTGGGTGATGCTCAGTGCAGGGGGGCTGGGACAGGTCCGTGGGGCCAGGGTACCCACAGCTCCAGCCCTGGTTCCACTGCTACCTGGGAGCTCTGCCCTTGTCCCTGTCACCTCCCTGGGACCCGGCCCTTGGGGTCTGAAACCATGAGTAAGTGTAACTGCTCAGAGGAATGGTTGGCCTGTTACTATGGAGAACAGAAGCTGAAAGTTCCCTTCCAGAAGCATCTAACCAAGAAGTGCTTGAGAGTTCAGCCAGTGACAAATTAGCAAACGTGTACTTTAATTACATAAAGTCTTTCCCTTCAATCTTCTAATTAGAAGCAGGAAAGCAGATGTCATTTACACACAAGGATTTTCTTGTTTTTCCTGTACTTCCAGTACAACTGAATCCCAGTCCTACCCTGCAGATCTCAGTGGATTTAGCCAAGTCCTCAGGGCTACAAAACTTCTGACCATCAGGCTTTTGAGATACAGCAAACTGCAGCAGCAGCCAAAAATTGGTGCAGAAAAGATAAGTATACAACCTCCCCATCCCCCTGCAGCCACAAATCTATTCACAACATTAAAATATTAAAGATGGTTGGCCACAGTTTGGCAGGGGTTTGCCAGGGAGCACTTCAAATATTTCTTCTTGACTCCATATGTACCGTGGGGTAGCCCATGGCTGAGGAACGTGGGGTAGAAAGCAGCAAGGAGGAGAAATTCCCAACGCCCCCGAGACCTGCAGATTTCCAAAAGCTTCTGCCCTGGGGCTGGTCCCTGGCCCCCATCTAGCACTGGATCAGAGATGACACCAGTGCCATGGGGCATGACAAGGGACACCATGGGCAGCAGGATGCCCTTGAGGAGCACCCATCCACACCAGCACACTGCCACAGGTAGCACCCAAAGCCACTGACAGCTGCAGTGACACCGTGACTTCAGGGGGTCGCTTGGGAACGAGGAGAGCAAGCGGGGCCTGCTGGTGGGGACAGGACCCGGCTGGGAGGGGCAGTGCTGGCTGGGAGGGGCAGTGCTGGCTGGGAGCACAGTGCTGTGGAGCCCACGCCAGGCACAGGGCAGGGCACCCACAGACAGACCCACCCAGACCCACAGTGCAGCTTCTGCCACTTCGGCCACCAGCCCTAGGGACCTGAACAGCAGGAAACACCAGCCCAGAGCCGCTGCGGCCACCGGTGTGACACGAGCAGTGAAAGGTGCAGCTCAGTGGGTTAGAATGGATTCTGTGAGTGAATGGGTAGGAAAACAGAGGAATAAAATTTTCATGGCGTGTAGGAGACCGTAGGGTGAATACTTGAATAAAAAATATTTTTAAAATAATCAATATTAGCCTCAAGCAATCAGAACACACAAGAGAAGACTCCAGCCCAGCAGGAGCTCTCTGGCTCTTACCCCTGCAGC
>NW_008602682.1:0-518 GCF_000691845.1 Merops nubicus | reverse complement strand
TTCATTTCCACTGCTTTGTTTGTGTTATAATATCCTTAAAATGGAAATAAAATACCCTGTTTTGAGTTAAACACACGCTTTCTGTGATTGAAGTCTGCCTAGTCCACCCTTCTTCCCTTCCCAAATCTCTTTCTTGCACAGGTTAAGGCAAAACACTCATTTATTTTGGTTCAACGTGCACTCTGGCAGCTTCATAAAGGAGAGGAAAACAGGTTTTCTCATGGGCCTGCATTCACAGGTACTTGTGCCTTATTGCCAGCTGGGAATTTCTGTCCCTTCTTTCCCCCTCACCCCTCACGGCCCAGGATGCAGCAGCCCCGGGCCCTGCCCGCCGGGCACGGGTGCTGCCCAGGGAGCTCCGGGGACCTGCTCGGGCCGTGGGCGGCGCTGCCACCCTCTGACCGGCCCGAGGGGAAGCTGGAAAGAAGAGATGATTCCCTCGGCTGCAAACGGGGTGGCGGCCAAAAAGGGCTGGAAGACAAATATATGCTCAGGAACAACTTCCCCGGGCGGCGGCT
>NW_008602681.1:0-1589 GCF_000691845.1 Merops nubicus | reverse complement strand
TTATCATTGCTATTATTATTACTATTACTATTATTATGACTATTATTATTACTATTACTAAGCTGCCTCCCAGGGCTCGCACGGCAGCCGCCTGCCCACTAGGGAACAAAACAACCTCTGGAGTCTGTTGAAGCACGAGCTGCTGGCAAGTCTGCCCATCCTGCCCTTGCCCTGGGACACCATCGTCCCTCATCAACGCCGAGCCAGCTCTCCAGCTGCCCAAAGCACACAGAGTGAGGGTGCTGAGCGCTGAGCACGGAGTGATGCTCAGCAGCACGGCCAGGCACCCGCCCGGGGATGGAGCTCAGCACCTCTCCTGCACAGTGGTTTTCACCAGGGCATGAAAAGGAGGAGACAGGACCCAGACGAATATTCATGAGTTTGGATTACTCCGAGGGCAGAAATTGGGTGAACCCGGAGCTGCCTTGCTCTGCTTCCTCAGGATGGGGATTTAAATGCTGAGGAAATCCAAAACGTGCAGCCAGTGGGATAAAAGTTCACACCAGGAGCAGTTTCAGGCAGTTGGCAGCTAAGGACCAAGGGATCTCAGCTTATATATAGTCACGTCTTCCTTTCCACTCAAGATCACGCTCTATAAATACCTTCAAGGTAATGATATAAATGAAGGGAGGGAATTATTTGCAGTCTCCAAAGTGGCAGGATACCCTGCAGTGTCCTGAAGCTATGGAAGGAAATATTTAGGCTAGCTCAGGCATGGCAGGAGGGAAAAGGGAGGTGGAGGCAGCCAGGAAGGAGAACATCTCTGATAAGAAAAACCAAGCAGGGAGGGAGCAGAGGAGAGAGCCGCTGCCCGCAGGATGCAGACCTGGATGCAGCCACCCTCCAGGCTGTGCCAGGGGCTCGGCCTCACCCAGCAGATGTGTTTTCTAAGCTGGCTTTGGAAAGAAGCTCAGGGAAAGCACTCACGAGTGGGGCCAGAGCCCTGGGGCAGCTCCAGCAGCCTGCCCAGCCCTGGTGTCGGTGGGGCAGAGCCCCTCCCCGCCCAGCTCCCCTCCCAGCTCCCCGCCCAGCTCCCCTCCCCATGGCAAGGGCTCTGCCTGACGATTGTGGCTTATTCTCCAAAAGCCCCAACTTCCAGCTGTTTTTTCCCAGCTCTCAGGTTGCACAGAGGACCAGCAGCATCCCCTGCCCCACTTCCACACGGGTCGGCTTCAGCTGTGACTGTGGCAGCAGGATCAGACCCTGCCAGGGTTTGGCAGTCAGAGTAAACTGTTTTTTTGGGCTGGGTACTGCTCTGGCAGGGAGTGGAGCCGTCCTTCCTCCCTGCTGTGCAGGCGATGAGGAGGGACCGACCCCTCTGTCTGCCACGAGACTCAGCCCACGCCTATCTGTGCTGGGCTTGGGGGCCCTGGGAGCACAGGAAGGTCAAACACAAGCCTTGTGCTTGCAAATCACCACCTCCAGCCACGCAGAGGCAGATCCCACGGCAGGGGGGTGGGTCCACGCTGTTATAAACACCCTTCTAAAAGCCTGGTGGGGAAGATGTTAAAGCAGAACCGCGGGGGAACGCGGGACCCTCAAAAAGGAGGAGACAAAGCTCCCCACTGGGGAGGTCTAAGGAAAGCAAA
>NW_008602680.1:0-233 GCF_000691845.1 Merops nubicus | reverse complement strand
ATCAAGTCTGAACCTCCCCTGATGCAGCTTTAACTATTCCCATGTGCCCTATCACTGGATACTAGGGAAAAGAGATCAGTATCTCCCTCTCCACTTCCCCTCCTTAGGAAGCTGTAAAAAGTAATGGGGTCACCCCTCAGTCTCCTTTTTTCCATACTAGACAAGCTCAAACTCTGGACATATTTAAGGACCTTTCCATCCTTCTTAAATTGTGAGGCCCAGAACTACATAGA
>NW_008602679.1:441-727 GCF_000691845.1 Merops nubicus | reverse complement strand
TGTGGTTGTCCCCCAAGCTGTGGTGGGACAGTCGTGGTCGTCCCTGAGCCGCCTCCGCCTGATGGTGGCCAGCTCCAAACCTCTGAAGCTTGGTGGTGGTTGTCCCTAAGGCCCACCAGCCAGCTCCCAAACGCCTCTAGGCCAACTGTGGCCACCCTCAAGGCCAACCACGTCCATCTCCGTGCCCCACCAGCCATCCCCAAACCCTTCCAACCCAACCGTGGCCACCCCCATGACCCACCAGCCACCCTCAAACTCCTCCAGACCGACCGTGGCCACAACCTTA
>NW_008602679.1:0-317 GCF_000691845.1 Merops nubicus | reverse complement strand
GCGCCCGGGCGGCCGAGGACTCCACCATCCTGCGGCTGCCCGTTGAAGCCTTCTCAGCCGTCTTTGAGAAGTACCCCGAGAGCCTGGTGAGGGTGGTGCAGGTGAGTGGTCGGCGTGGGGGGACCCTGGTGGGGTCCCAGGGGGCTGCAGGTGACCACCGCTGGCTCCTCGTCCCCCCCAGATCATCATGGTGCGTCTCCAGCGCGTCACCTTCCTGGCTCTGCACAACTACCTCGGGTTGACCAACGAGCTCTTCAGCCACGTGAGTTCCTGGTGGAAATGGGGCTGGGGAAGGGGGGGCTGGGCCAGAGGCGGAC
>NW_008602678.1:0-16428 GCF_000691845.1 Merops nubicus | reverse complement strand
GCCCGGGTTTTAATTCCCGTTTCCCCTTCGATCGGGGTATTTCGCGAGGAACACGGGGGTGGGCTCCAGGCAGGGGATGCTCGGGGTCAGCGTGCGGCCGGAGCGGGGACGGCTCCGTGGGGTTCGGGTCGGATCGCTGCCGGGGCAGCGCCGGCCGTCCCTGGGAAGCCGGGACTGCAGCGAGGGGCGAGCCGTGTCGCACAACAGTTGTTTCCTTTCGTTTTCCGCTTCCCAGGTGCGCGGTAGGATGCTCTTGCTCTGGAGCAGGCTTTGTCCCGTGGATTAGGCGAGACTTGCCAGGCCCTCTGTTTGCCCCGCGAACAAAAAAAAGGGGGGGAAAAGCCCACACTTTTAGCTAACTTGTTGTTTGCCTGTATTAAACGCACAAAAACTGTGTCCTGTCTTCACTCCTTGTACGTCGCTCTGTTCATGTAAATTCTGACTTCCCAATCAGGGGATTTAAGCAGTACCTCAAGTTCCGACCTTGTTTATACGGTCCTTTTGCTCACAACTCTTGCTTTAGCCCATGTGACCTGCTGGCGAAAAGTTAAAACAGCATTCCGGGTTTAATGCGTGTTCTGTTCTGTTTTATTTTTTATATTGCCTTCATATGGCAGTGTTTTCCAACTTTGTCGTGATGATTCGACTTCGGAAAAATCAATGTCAGTATCTACTCTTGACTTCACAGCACTCCAAGAAACATTAGTAGTATTAGTGCCAGCCGTGAGGTGAAAAGTATTCCGAGATAAGGCTAAGCTTTATGCGGACTGTGTCCGCTCTGAGGAGTAGCCTCGATGCGTTAAGTCCTGTGAGTAGAAACCGTTGTTGTGTGTGCTGGTGATGTTCCTCCCCGCCCCCAGGCTTCCAACACAATGCAGCTCCAGGGGTGAGGATGGTGCTGCTGCCTGTCTCTGCCTGTGAGAACGCAACTAGGGGCGCAGCTATTGCTGGCACCCACAAGGACACGTTTCCAGTGAAATACGTGAAAGTGCCTGCCTTTAAAAAAAAAAAAAAAAAAAGGAGCAAATTCTGAACTAGATTTTTTTAGACTGTTCTTCATGTGACCCGCTCTGTAGTTCGCCGCATTCATGAGCTAAGGCATGTTTTAACACATAGCAGCTTTCGTTAGGTAATTCCCTCTCCGGGCAAGCTCTGCTAAAACACACAAATGTTTGTTCTTTGGGACTGCTAGGGGTATGTAAAATTCATTGTATGTGCTAACCTTTTTTGGATACGTATCTTAAAGATCTTTGAGTGAAGACTCTGATTATTTTTATGTAAACAAGCTAAACGTTGTTTCATTGTTCACTTCTGAGGGGCCTGTACAACAAGAGCTAAATAGATGCTTAAATAATAGTATAACATATGGTAATGCAGCGCTGGAAGTCTCATTCCTCTGTTGATCAAACCTACAGGAATGGTTGGATTACCCAAAACTGTGGCTCTGGAATTAAGACATAATTTGTCACCAGTTATGATAATTTTGTTGTCTTTTTAGTATAAAGAAGCATATTTGATTTAGTTAGTTTATTTCCAAAAAATACTTGCAAGAAGGGCAAACTTCAGAAAACACATGGCTGCTTGGTGAGAGCTAAGCAGGAACAAAAAGAATCATTTTTTTCCTCCCTTCAAGAGTCTCAGGCCATTTTTGCTTTAATTGAGTCTAGATGCTGGTGTTTGTCTGTTCACGTACTACCAATGCTATAGTTTGTATTTTTTCCCTCTTATATCAAATGTAAGAGTTTGTTTGCTGTGTTAGAATGTGTTGTAGTCCTATTTCTTTATTAATTTTGGTTTTGTTGATTATTTTTTTTTGAAGTGTCTTGAGTATAAGGTGTTTTTAGGCCTGGACACTGAAGTTTGAGCACTTCAGAAAACTAGAGGAGGGAACTTGCAATGTATTGCCTTACAATATTTGTTTTGTCATTTTATTAGTTGCAGGAGCAATACCTTTGTCTTTGATCCATGAAACTTTGGGTGCTTGTTATGGGTCATGAATTTAGTGTTACAAATGTGAGACAGTGCTCGGAGCCTCATGTTGTGCTGTTCAGAAAAAATGGAATCAAGTCTTTAAAACTTTAGGCACCTAATGAAAAGTTAGGGCTTGGAGTGTTCTGGTATTCCTGTTCTGTTTGTATGCTTGTTGGGTGTTTTTTCTCTATACAGTTTCATGAGATACACTAAACACCAGTTCTTTTCACAATGCAAGTAAAAGTCTGGAGGCTTGCTTGCAGATTGCTGATCCAGGATTTTCTTAGTGAATGCTTGTAGTTTAGTAACTTTGCAATCTCCTTGCTTTCTTTGTTCTGAAGTGTTTTTGTGTTGGCTTTACCATTTGGCATTGAATGGCAGCATAGTTCACTGACAGAATGCAGGGAGCTGTTTCAGACTTGCTGGGTCTTGTGTTCTGATTTCAAATATTTTGCTCTTTTTTAAGCCTCAATTATTGCCGTTGTAAACACTGATTTTTATCTTATTTCCCTTTTACTGAAATTACAACAGTTTGGTCTAATTTTGTGGATGAGAGGTTGCTGGGGCTTTAAATAAGCATCTTTTGGTTTTGAGACTCCAGTTCCCTCCACTTTTTCTACTGTTGGCTGGTTCCTGTATTCATTTTTAGTACTAGAGCTTGCTTTTGCTTTCCCTGAGGGTAGGAATCAAACATCTTATGAATCATTGCTTTCCACTCATATTGGCCAGAGGCAGTGTCATAGTAGCAATGATCATTCGTCATGCCTTGTACAGGATGGTTTGTTTTGGAAGACTAAGTAGGTAGATCTGTTACGATGAACAGAACTGCATAAACTACTACAAAGGGCTCTGCTGCTGGGATAATGGGCTGCTGTGCTGCTCGGTTCTTATGCAAAGTAAGCTGAGACAGTGACCGACCTGAAACCTCATGTAGAGGGACAGGATGTTCTTAAAGTTTTCAGTGATGGCAGAACAGGAGATGATCTGAAGCCTGTAACTTCAAAACATGTAGAGATCTGAAACTGTTTCTGACTCCTTGAGCTTAGTAATCCTGCATATGGATAATAAAAATGCTGTTTGTGCAGGTTTTCAGAACAGTTTGCAAGTTCTTGGGTTTTCTTTTTAAGTCAGGTGTGGAAGCCAGTGTATTTTTATTCCTGCAAATAGCCCCATGAGGTTAGAGTTCAGATATGTTAAAAAAGGAGAACTTTAGGGAGCACAGTTGATTGTTACCAGTGAAGACTCCTCTCATACTTCAGAAGTGGCTCACTTGGAGACCTGATGGTGAATGTCTAGTTTCTTGAAAGCTGGGAGTCAGTTTTGGGGTTTGAGCTTGAGGGACGATGAATCGGTCCCAGCAGTCCAGGTTGTGCCCAGACAGGTATTCAAAAAACCCAAAGTATTCAAACCAGATGGAGTCTCTGGCTCGTGCTTTTTTGTCATCACAGAAACTGAACGGATCTGAGTTGAGGCAGTCAGTGCAAGTCATACAAAGAGTGCTTCCTCCCTCTTTCCTTCATCCAAACTGAGACTGGTACAGGTAGGGAAGGAGTCTCCGGACTTTCTCCCCTGACCTTCTCTGAACTTCTAACATTCAAAGAAGTTGTGCATGTTTTAACATCCAAAAGGAGAGGGGGGGGGAAAAAGGTGCTTGGAAGGGCTTGTCTGCCATTCTAGTCTGAAGGTGGAGACCTATCTGCATGGACTGAATACAGAAGGTTGGTTGGTGTTCTCTGGCCCTTGATCCTAAAGTTCAAGTCCAACCATAGAAAGGATGTTTCTGTATAACTCCACAAGAGTCTCTATAGGGCTGGGAAATGTATGTGGTAAGCACCTGTACATATTTTATCCAGTGTGTTAAGCAATAAAATGCAAATGGAAGATTTGAAACATGATCAGCAGCAAAGTGTTCTTGTTTCTGACTGCTTGGGAAGATTTCCTCATTGAGCACTTTCTTGACCTGAGGCAGTGTCTGTGTAGAATCCTTTTGTGCACCAGTGGAATGTGAGTGACTAAAGGCCTGGTCCAGAATATGCAGGGGCAGACAAGGGATGGGGTTAAGTAGTACCTGATCTCATTTGTCTCATCTATCAGCAGCTAACATGAAAACTTTCATGTCTTTAATTCATGTTTTATAGGACATAACAGGTAAAACTCTTTTCTGAGCTTTAGTGCTCAAGTTGTTGGGTCAAACTTGTCTGTACAATTAGTTCTTATCCTTGAAAGAACTCAAAACCCTGTAGTCCTTAGAACGACTTTTAAGTATTTTAAAGAATTGTGTTCTTAAACATGCTAGAAGGAGGCTGCTGAGGTTGATTTGTTGTCACAGAAGAGAAGGTGGCTGACCATTTTTTTGAGTACCGACTACTAGTGATGCAATAGGCTGAAAAATATGTGCGTAGTTTGCTTTCTTTACACTGGTAGGGTGTCACAACTGCTTTCTGTTTACTCTGCTCAGTGTTTTGTTTTCTGTCAAATATCTGAGCCTCTTTGTAGGCTTCCTGTGTTTCTTTTTTGTGGTGTTTGTTGACTAGGAGTTAGTGGTATCCAAGCAGAGTTCTCATTTTTTACATCTGTTGTCTGTTTCCAAATGATCCTTCTCTAATCTCTTATGTTCTTTACGGCAGTTCTCTTCTGTCATGAATTAAACTTTCCACAGGCAGACACCCTTTCATAATACTATGTTGCTGGTATTTTCACACACAGAAAGGAAGAAATAAGGTACTTTGGATAGTCTCGATTTCACGTAATAAGGATGACAGCTGTCATGCAGTCCAGTGAAAATAAGTGTTGAACTGATCAGATTTTTAATTATTTTTTTTTTTCCTTGCAGGAAGCAAAACCATCAGCTGAGGACTTAGGAGATAAGAAAGAAGGAGAATACATTAAACTCAAAGTCATTGGGCAGGTGAGTTTTAAATAATTACTTGTTGATGTTTGGTGGAGGTGTGAGATTTTGCGTTGTAGAAATGAACAAATGAAAGTTGATGCTTTCAGTTCTTCGATGCGGATCCTCCCCTGCCATGATCTACTTGCCAATTGCCAGTAGTATGTGTTAGAATGCTCTCCAGTGTGGTGGTTCTTAAAAGCTTGAGTAATTTATCCTTACTACTCAAAATTTGGTCAGTGTGATCCCCATCTTAGAACCAGGAGACCTAATGCATTGGGGGATTAATTTATCTAAAGGTATGAATTATGTGGCAGGATAGCTAAAGTCGTTCTTTGGAGTTCCTGTAGCACACTGAGCAGCAGATCAGCTTTCTTGGACAGATAGGAAGGAGATTCTGCTGGCTGGCACGTTGGTAGATGTGAATGGTGGATTATGAGACTGAATTAGAGCTGTGTTGGAATGTGAACGTTGAGATCCTTCTTGAACAGAAGTCCTTCTGTGCAAAGAACCTCTGGCTCCCATGACTTAACACAGTGTTGTTGATTGGAGCATAGTGTGATTGCTGTGCTGTTGTCTGGAGATGGATGACTTAAAGCGGGGCTAACACCAGCTAGCTCACCTCTTGCTGGTTTAATGGGCGTTGACAAAAACACATTCAAAAGCTAAATGTGACCCGTGTGCTTTTTGCACTGCACCTTTTCCAGTCTGCTTTATCTGTAGCTGTTTTGACAGTTTTAGTTAATTGTATCTTATGACCAGTAGGAAGCACTAGAATAATGAGATCTAGGATTTCTCCTTAGGTTAGTGTTGTGTTGCCAAGTCTGCCTGTATCCTAACTTCTAGATAATTACTCCAATTAAATGAGGTTTCATATATATTTTGAAGTGCAAGCTTTGACTTGGCTGTTTTGGGATCTTAGCGCAGAAGTCCCCTGTGTATGTTTGTTTCTTAAGTACATCAGCTGGGTAAAGATGGAAGCACAGACTGAACCATGTGTGGGTTTTAGTCCTTTTAGATCCAAAACCTCCCTAGCGAGCCTAAGGCTAGACTATCTAATTTGTTGCAAACTAGAGGTTCCTGTGGAAGTGCATGATGAGTTTAGCGACTGATAAATCATTCAGGAGGTTCATGTTATGCACCAAGGTATGTGTGGTGATATACAAAACTAATATGGAATGGTTTTAACTAAGTTTTTCTTAATGAAAGCCTTAAAATTACTGTAGATAAAGCACGCAGATACTACAAAGACAGTAACTTTCCTTTTCTGTTCTTAGGACAGCAGTGAAATTCACTTCAAGGTGAAAATGACAACACACCTCAAGAAACTCAAAGAATCATACTGTCAAAGACAGGTTTGTGAAACAATGTCACCCTTGACATATAAAATTAAAAAGTCAAATGCTTTATCTGTACTGTTCTCACTGCTCTTTCAAATAAAGGTATTTATTGAAATAGGCTTCTGTCTGGCTATGAGCAGGACAGGTACAATGTACAATTTGTCCATCTGACACTACAAATATAAGATCTCATTTCTTTTGACAAGTAAAGGTATTTCTAGTTAAGACTGTTTTGAATGTTGTAGTAAGTTAAAATTGCTGTTTGAGAATATATAGTGGCTGCTCAGAAGACATGGGTGTTAATGCTTGGGCATGCATTTATAGCTACTGTAAAATCTCCTGTCTCTGAGGGAAAATCCCTTAAAGTTGTAGAATACTGCAGCTTAGGATGAGAGCAGCCTTAGGCATTGTTACAGCCATTACTATGGTAATCAATTAATGCTAGCTATTATGCCTCAAGTTAAAGAAATCTCTAACATTAGTTGTGGATGTTGGCAAATCATAACTACAGTTACAGAACAAAATATCTCCACTTCTGGATTCTGTGGCAGATACTGTGGACTCACTGCTGCTATTTCCAGAAGTCCTGGCCTAGTTTACCCCCAGCTTTGGGGATAGATGCCTTGTGTGGCCTTTTCTTGAGTAACTGTGTTGGAGTTCATTTCAGGAGATACTATCATAGGAAATAATACTTTCATTTTTTTCTGAACACCTTGAGACAAGTTGAACTTGTCAATTGAAGCATTCTTCTGTAGCATGTGTTCTCTTTGGCTGTCCTTCTGGAGTAGGAGGGAAGAAAAGATCAAACATTGGATATGTTTGTGGCCAAATACAAATTACTAAATCTGATTCATTTGAGAAATTGAAATTTTAAAATAAGATATTGGAAATAATATTCATGCAGCAGTTTTGACTGATGAAGGTGCATGTTTGGAATTTTTTTTAAGAAAAAAATTGTTTGAATGAACACAGCTATATCCATCTCCTGGGCTGAGTTTTGGAGAGTCTGTGATTTCCTTAATCAGTACTGAATATGGGTTTTGGTAGCCTTTCTATGGTTTCTTATTTTTTTACTTTCACATGTTTTTATTAAAAATCTTGTAAATCCATACAAGTTCCAGTAAGGTTTTTTCTTATACATCTGTTTCTTTTTTTTCAGGGTGTTCCAATGAATTCACTCAGGTTCCTCTTCGAGGGTCAGAGAATTACTGATAATCATACCCCCAAGGAGGTGAGTTTCTTAGACAGTTACATAGTTCAGTGGAGAAACTAAATACCAAATTGGTTTCTCTGTTCTGCTGGACTGTTAAGCAGAATGAAGGTGTTTCTTAAATATAGCAATTTTTTGGACTATACTTAGTCAACTATAATCTGATTTTGTTCAATAATGCTGAGATGCAGTTTAGAAAGAGACTGACTGGGCATTCATGTGTAATGTTGTCTCAGAAGGGAGGGTGTATCACTGCTCACCAGAGAGAGGGGAAAAAAAGCCAAGGGAACTTCCCAGTTGTTGAGCTAGAACTTCAGTGTGACTTTGGAATAAATACATATTTAGTTCACATTTATTAGATGGAAGTGTAAGTAAACAGAGAACAGGTTACTTTTGCTGTCCAGTGGCTTCCAGCAATTGTTATGACAAAGCAGGAAGAAACACTGGTGTAGTAATGGCCTTCTGAAAAATCAACCAAGTTTGTGTCCAGTGAAATTGAACAATGTGGCCTCTTTGAGAGTTGTAAACAGGCTCTGAGTTGCAAGCCCTAGGTCTTGGCTATATTGTGGGCTAGTATGCTATATGTAATGCACGTGGCTGTACAGCTGGTGCATTTGCTGTGGTGCTGGTCACATTCCTGTGCATCTGTTGCCCGAGAAGGGTGTAAAGGTAGCACCTTCCAGGCTGATGGGTACTGCTCCCTAAGTGGGTTTAGACTTCACTGATAAGGTTTTGCTTTGTGCACGTGGCTGTACAGCTGGTGCATTTGCTGTGGTGCTGGTCACATTCCTGTGCATCTGTTGCCCAAGAAGGGATTTAGAGAAGGGTAAAGGTAGCACCTTCCAGGCTGATGAGTACTGCTCCCCAAGTGGGTTTAGACTTCACTGATAAGGCTTTGCTTTGACTGAGATGTATAACACTGAAGGAAAAGGACTAAAAGTCATCAGTGCTGGCTAGTGAGATGGGGACTGAAATTTTTTTCACTTGTCTGAAGAATTATGGGACAGAGGAATAAACCATTGTGTAATTTGTCTAGGACCTGCTCTGAATTCTGTACACTGGATTTATAACAATTATATGCTATTTTTCTCTGTTCTCACAGCTGGGGATGGAGGAGGAAGATGTGATTGAAGTCTATCAGGAACAGACGGGGGGTCACTCAACAGTTTAGATCCTTCTGTTTGTTTTCTTCCCCCTTAATCCTTTTTTATTTTTAAATAATAGTTCTTTTGTAATGTGGTGTTCAACACTGAATTGAAACTGGCACCCCATCTCTGGGAGTTTATTTTCAAGCGTCTGGTATTTTGAATTCTCGTGCTCATTATACACTATTGTTTCTGTTTTCATTGTGCTGAACTTTCGTGATCCAGCTGCAGCCTTGCTCCCCTCTTCCCTCCTGCCCTCCCCTTTAGAAGTACCTGTACACACATGCATTTGTATGTTCACTAGGCTCGTGCATTTCAGGCACGAAGGCTGTAAGATCTGCCAGGTGGGCGAGTGTCCGTAATGACTTCTGTATCTGCCCTGAAGTTTTGATGTGTGACTGTTTCACTCCTGGACTATAACTTTCAGTGCGAGATGAAGTTTTTTCAGAGAACTAAACTGTGGAGAAATTGTGTATCCATAACTCAGAGCTATTTTGCTTAAATTGTGCTGATGGCCCAAGAAAGAAGATTACCAAGTTGGAAATGGAAAAGCTAGAACTGTTGTCATCTGTACCTTGCTCCAGAGATGGCTTTGCTGAAGACATAAAATTGAAAACCCTAATGATTCTTAAATCTTGCCAGAAGATCCCAGAAGCATTTTAACTTCATATAGCAATTAGTACATGCAGGTATTCACGCAAGAATGTTCACAGCAGACAACTGGTGTTACTTTGACACTCTTGTTTGTACCTTTTGGCCTGGGACGTGGGTTTTGAATGGACATTGTCTGTACCAGCTTCATTTAAAATAAAAAAGAAAAACAATTTTGTAAACAACTTGCATTTTCTTTTCAAATATCTGGAAATTAACAAAACCATAAAAAGCTGTAACTAGGGCATGCTTTTCCAGTAACTATATGTTGAAGCCAGAAACAAAATGTGCTCTGTAAATATACCTCATTTTAAATTTTTTTTTTTCTACTTGCCCTAGTAAAATACTTGATCTGCTTGGTTTGCTGGTGACTATTTGAGAGTACTAGCTGTTTGTGTTAGAGAATGTTCACATACAGCTACACACAGCTTCACTTCATGCACAAAAGGTAAACTGAAAATTCAGCTCGAAGGAAATAAAAAGATTTTTTTTCATGTCTACATTTCCCATGATCATGGTACCATTAAATCATCTCTCTGTGATAATGATGTGGAAGTTTCATGGTAGTTCATGAGGCATCAATAGGAGGGTCCACCTCATGTTATAATTGTCAGTCTGAGGACACGTTACTGGATATGAAAGCTCACAGGGGAGGTTATGAGCAGAGTAGGGTCAAGATGTTTTTGTGCTGTCCCTGCTTCAGCCTTTCTGCAGATAAATAGGTCTTGTTTCAGACTGGGTTTGGTAAATCAAGACTACTTTGAATACCAGCTGCCTTTAAAGGCACAGTGCTGACATACCTGGAAGAAACTGCAGCTTTTGCTAGATCAGTTTCTATGGCAGTGGCTGGAAAGCTGGAAATGCATTTCCTTTCATGTGTGTGGTTTGTCATGTTTCTGATGTAGTAATACTTCTGTACAGGTAGTTGCACAAAGCCACTTTTTAAAGATTAAAATTTTTGTTTACAGAATGTCACAATATAGGGTTTTCTTAAGTTTTCTATGTAATTCAGTTGTTAGGGGGGTGAGGGACTGCTGCTGTGATGTGGAACACCATGGCTTCTTTGCACTCATCTGATGGTTTTCAGAATACTAAATATATCTGCTTTAGAATACCAGAAATAAAACAGCCTTGTGATTATTATCAGATCATTTTCTAGTTCAAATTTATATAATGCTGTTGTTAGTAAACATATTTCCTTTATACCTCTCCTGCAAACTGGGGACTGAGGTGCAGGGGACAGTAGTTTACTCAAGTCGCTCTGGAACAGAATCCAGATCCCCTGGCTTTGATGTTAGTGCTCTAGCTGCTGCACCAGCTTTCTTTGCTTTTTACTGTTCACTCTACCCTTCCAAATCTGTTTCTTATGCTCATTTATATCAGATTTCTAGTTGAAGCACTGCATTTAGTTCTCTTGAGAATATGGAGGAGGGTTTCCTGCAGAATGCAGCTTCAGTAGGATGAAGCTCAAGGCAAAGATTTTTTCTATTGTGTAACGTTGCCCTAAAATACATCTCTGTGGAGTGGATATGGTACCAGTGACAAACTGATTTAACCTCTTTCTCAGGCTTCTGGTGAGGCCTGAGAGAACTAGTGCTTCAACAGAGCTGCTGCTGTAAAGCTGTGTCTGTACTGATATAACTTAATGGAACAGTAATAACTGAAAATCTGTACTCTGCCACAAAGGTTAGTATTGAGAGCTTAATGTAAAATGAGAAGATATAAGTGTACAGAATCTTCTTTTTCTTCTGCATTTTTTCTTTATTTACATGCTTATCTGTATATTAGAAGAACTGAGTTCAGCTGTTGATGGCTGGTTCTGTTAAGTGTTTTAAAAAAGCAGTGGGATAAGGAAACTGTCTTCACTGAGTCAGTTATGCAGTGGAAGGTGGAGGCTAATCTTTGATTTATTTCTAGTTGTGAAATTAATATATTATTCACTATGGTAGTGTATAAAAGCTCTATTGATAAGCACTTTACAATTATCAGTATCAACAGGTTTTCTTAAAGTGGTGTGTTTAAAGAATTTGAGTATTTTTTGAAGTACAAATTTAATCTACATGATTATCAATTTGGCAAAAAGATTTTTTTAAAAAAGTCATGATTTGGACTTCAGTTAGGATGTCAGATAATGCTAAAACTTGGGAGTCTGCCACAAATGTTCACTAACCTTGTGTTGTTTTAGAAGCACTAAAAATGTATACTAGATTTCTACTTTATGTGGAAATTCTTTTTAAGAATATAGTACTAAAATACACATGCTGACTTGTGCATCTTCTGTATGCATTTTTGAATGATTGCTGTTCAGGTAAATTTTCTTAAATTAGGACACCAGCTTCTGAGGCACCATACAGAGAACTGCAGGAATTGTGCATGTTGGAAATAGTGTAAACTGGCTTTGTTTTGCTTTCAGAGCCAGTACTTAATGCATATTTAATTTAATGAAGTTCAGCTTCAATTTAGAGACTGCAAAAATTGGTTACTCTTCTCCACAGGAGACTCTCTACAAGAACTGCAATACAAATTGAATCTACAAATGTTACACTTTCTTACCTGAGATAATATTAAAAGTACAGAAAATAAACCTGACTTAAAAGGAAGAAGAGTTCTTACCTAGCTATAGTTTCTCTGGTGTAATCTTATTGTTGATCTTGTGTTTGATAGTCCTTGCCTGCAAACAGTGCTCTTGTTGCTCCTTGCCTGAAAACTGTTGATAAAGTGAATTGCAGACACAGGACAGAATTCCTCCTTGGGTTAGAAAGCTGGTGATTTGACTTGAAACCTACACATGCAGTCAGCTCTTTGCCAGTTCACTGGCAGTTTCTTTGACTTTGCCACAGTGCATATGGTGCTTTCTGAGGCACTGAGCCTGGGCAGGAGATTGGACTTCCTCCAGGAGCTGGCCTTGAGCAAGGTTTGGAATGGACTGGGGAAGAAAATCTTGGCTTATGCTAATACCTTCTCGTGGGCCACTAGTTCTGTCACAACAGTGTAAACAGAGAGCAGAGAGAGTTGTTCCTGCTCACCTGTAGTTCCCATGTGTCCTCTTATCCCTGGTACTGCTTTGTGCCTGACAAATTGATCTAGGCTTCCCTTAAGAATACCTGTCATGCTGTTTGCAGTGTTTTAGCATGTGGTATGCAGTCTCCCCAGTCCCTGTGTTCTGAGGTGCTGGTAAGAATGAGTTCTTGAAGCACACTGTGCTGGAGTCTGCTCCAATGAACTGTGGAAAGGTAATCATAGCTTCAGATGTGTGGGGAAATCTAGTTTAGCTTCTTTCTGTAGCATCAATGATTGCTATAAGCTCTCAAACAGTTCAAGAATAAGATGTATGTGAATTGCTGATGGAATTTAGGAAATATTGGAAAACTGGTTGAACAGCAAAAGAACTGCACCCTCTTGGAGTTTGAACTAAAGGCAGCTTAACTAACTGCTGAGGTACTGGTGCTGCTCTTCAGGTTTAGCTACACTGAGAGAACTGACTACGGAAGTATTTTTGTCCAGCATGGCACTAGGTGTAAGGATAATATTATTACTAAGGAAAAAAATAACTGCACTCTTTGATTAATAGCCACATACCTGATTAAAAGTGGTGCTTGTGTTTCGGCTTCCTCCAGAGCTAGTCTATTGGTGTTCTCTATTACAAATAGACAAAAAATACTGTTATAATATTGACATTACAAGTATTTAGTATGATCTCAGACATATAAGTTTTGTCTTAAATTGTAGTTGGATATTTTTAAATCTTGCTTGGCATTTAGGTTTTCAAGACTTCCTCTGCAAATGTTAGAAGTTGAATCTTTTTTTTTAGAACTGTAGCTACAGAGACTCAGGCTTTCAGAGAAAACAGAAAATATCAATAAATGAGCAGCCATAGCTTGAATGCTACTATTGCTAGCATCTTGTACAGTTGTATTGTAGCTAAGCTGTGGAATTTTTCTTCTTCAGGCTGCAGGGGCTGTGGAAGAGAGGACTTTTGTTACCATTATCTGTTTGATACTGGAGAAGCAGCTGAGGTACTGCAAGTTTGGGACTTGAAATTCTATTGCAGACACATAGGCTAAATCTATCTTTGCTAGAAATCATCCATTCAGATGAGTTATTTGCAGCTAAAGTAAACATTAGCCTTTCTATAGACCACCTGCTCCTCCTTGTTCCTCTGGCTGTCTCTTCTCAAACTGCAGAAGCTTTCTGTGATAACCCTCCTGCTGCTGCCAAATACGTTCTTTGCGCTGCTTGCTCCAACTGTGACTTCTTTGTTGCTGCCTCCTCCTGGTGCCTCCACTCTTCTTCTACTTTGTTTCTGCAAACTAAAATATAACGGATTATTAATTGCTATAGCAACCTTGGGCTTGCTGAATGTTCTTGCTAGAACAAGTTCTAGCCCGAAGAGCTAAGCAGGTTACCAAAGCAAAGGGGAGAAAAATTAGAATAAAGAGACAAACAGATGTTGGTTAGTGATACTTAGCATATGTCTGGTTGGTTCTGCAAATTAGGTTTTTTTAAAAATTACTACATACTTTCCTTTGTATTGTCTGTAAAGGGGCAAAAACCTGAATTATAATTTTTACATGTGTGCTTTTGAGGAGGACATGAGGGCTAGGGGATACAGGTACATGGCTTGCATGGAACAAAGATGTGGAGACAAGTGATGGTGGAGATCACAGGGACAGCTAGGAAAGTTCAGAAAAAAAGAGCTGAAAGGGGAAATTGGAATGCATTTTTGTGGAATAACAAGCCCAGAACAAGAATCTAGACTATGCAACAAGCAAGTAAGGCAATGGAAAGCCTTGGCTGAGATTCAGATGTAAACAGGATCGCAGTCAAACTGGGCTATTTTTGCAGGAGGATTTGCACTGTGTGTAAAAACATGGAAGTAAGTCAATGAGGTTGATGAATTGAAGAAATATTCTTATTTTGGTAATGGGGAGGTAAGGACAATCAAACTAAAGGTTGTCTTCTTCACCGAGTGCTACTTAAGGTCATTTCCAAACTGACTCAAGGTTCTCAGTCCAGCAGTCTGACTCAAATGCCTACTTGCTTTTTGTGAAATAAAGTTAAGTAGGGCATAGCACTAATAAGAAAAAATGCTTTAGAAATAAAATTTGTCTGTTCTTTTCAACCACCTGATTAAAAGATGCTGCTTCTACAAATGTGGTTCTTAGGAATGCCCATGACCAGGTATGCACTCTGAAGTGTTCAGTCGTTCCTAAGGAGGCTGCAGCTCTTGAAAATCACCAAAGGAGGTCGGTGTTCTCCCCAGGAAATGTCATTAGTAATGAAAAGATAAGTGTAACAAGCAAAGCAATACGATGGTGTCAGAGAAGGGTTGGTTTGTGTAAGCAGAACGTTTCAAAAGGTGAACAGAAAGGTGCTAATTATATTACATCAGAGCTTGTTTCTGATACTGATGGGTTTCCCAGAGCTCTGCCTTAAATATTTGTGTGGGTGTTTAGTTTTGTGGTGTGTTTTTTTTTTGTGGTAGCACTTTTTTTTTTGGGGGGGGGAGGAACGGGAGGCATGTGGGGCTGGGTTGGGTGGGTTTTGGTGTGTGGCTTTTTGTTTGTTTGTTTTTTGGTTTGGGGTTTTTGATTCCTAAAACTATGTCAGCAGAGCTAAAGAATAAAAGTGCTCTTACGGCATTTTTTTTGTAGTATAGAATTCTTGTATCATTAAGGAATAATCTACATTGCTATGAAATGTCTCTATGACCACATAGTTGTAACTGTGCTGAGGTCTTTGTCAGGGGAAATGTTCAGTAGTGGTTTTGGTGCTGTGTGGAATATTATCTTCATGAATTCACTGTAAACTAAGTACAATTGATTGAAACCTGGATTTGTGTAATGACTTTGATTCACTGTTGATACGGATTTTTCTTTAATGAGTTGTAAAATTGTAATTTTGGGACAGACGTAGAATTCAGAGTAATGACAAATGGAAGTATTTTAAAAGCAATGAAGTTAAATTAGTAGACGTACAATACTAAACTCAGGAAAAATCTAGTGTGATGCTAAGAGACAGAACTTTATGTATGCACACATTTTAGATGAAAAGGTCTGTGATGTTATCATCTAGTTTGGAATTTGCCTGGGGTACTGGATCAGTTTGCTACTTTACAGTTTCATATGTTATTAGTCTTTTACTATATTAGAAGATGCTTTGTTATATATATGCTTCTTCATGCTGGAACATTGACAGGTTTGAATGTGCATGCCTGGCTGACAAAAAGCAAAGCAAAGACTACAGTAGTTCTGTGTCATCATTACATTCAAATGTTCCCTTCTCAAATGAGAACACATCCTCACTAACCGCAGCTCCTCTGCACTCCTCTCTTTTCCAGATCTGCCTTCACTTTTTCCATTTATTCTCATTGCTCTTTCTTTCTCCATTTCTGTTCTTGTTCCTTCCTCTTTTTATTCCAGTTGTAGCCACCACCTTTCTGCCTTTTCTGCTTTTTTTTCCTGTGCAGATTTCTCTTCTTGATGATAGTTTTCCAGGAGGAATCTGAACTGGAGTATAATTAATACACTTAAGGTTAACATTCTGTAAATTATTTTGCTATTAACTGAGATTTAAAATTCTTAAGCTATATGCCTTATGTACTTATTAAAATAGATTTAACTTACGTGGAACTTTTCCTGTCACTGTGGCAAACAGTGCCAGTTTCCTTTATATATGTTTTACTATTTTTTCTTCCAGTAAGTATCTATCTGCCTTTGTGATATCTGATGACGCTTAGGTTAACTTCCTACTATTTAGTGTCCCAGTAAGTTGCTACTTAAGCTATATTCTCCAAACCTCTGCCAACTTCGTTTTTTCCTTTGTATTTTTTCTACATGTTTTGAAGCTGTAATATATGAGGGAGCAGACACAGGGGTTTCATCTAGTCCCAGAAAAGAGGACACTTTGAGGAAACAGGTGAAGTCTAAAAAAAGCCTCTAAGTGGTAGCAATCTATTTGCTACAGGGTGGCTATGGTGAAATGGGAAAGCTACGAACAGTCTGTATTTCTCCACTTCTAAACTGGGACTGAGTTAAACTTTCCTAGTAGTTGCAGGGATTTAGGATGCAGCTCTGGAGCATACCCGACCAGTCTCTTCGCCTTGGTCTGCGCTGTCCCTTTCCAAGAAGGCACTGGAGTGCTGCTGTGCTCTAGGTTTTCTTTGAGAACAGACTTAGAGATTTACAGTGGGGGACTCGCGGTTTTTCCTGGCCTGGCCGCAGC